>NC_142928.1:3690566-3863066 GCF_046866305.1 Octopus bimaculoides | reverse complement strand
AATTAAGTACCAGTTGCATACTGGGGTCGATCTAATCAACTAGCCACCCCCTCCCCAAAAATTTTGAGCATTGTGCCTAGAGTAGAAAAGAACGATTACAATATTGTGTGCTTCTGATGTAAAGTGCAATGTTTATGTAATAATAATAATAATAATAATAATAATCTGGATTATTGAAATCACTACTTTGTTAATTCAAAACAATAATCTTTATTCTATACACATACGCATGCGCACACACACACGCACACATTTACTGGGGCTGGGCATGACCTTCAAAGGTCATTAGTGATATCAGCCCTCTTCCTCCAGTCTCCGTTTGTAGGATGGTGAGTTTATGGTTTTTGTTCAATCTACTTTGTGAGATGATCTCTTCTCGCCATAAGTAATTCATAGCAATGTACACATGCACACACACACATTCACACACACAACTAAATCTGTGATTCTGTGATTTAGTTGTTGGCAACTAAATTCCCATGATCCCTCCCCCACACCCGTCTATCCTGGTCAAGCCCAGCCAGACATAAAACAAGACAAAGACTTGTCAAAGAGACAGCTGAATCCAGCAGAGGGTCAATGGCCAACAATAGTGCAGGGGACATAGACATACCTGAGATGGTGTAATGGCTCATGTTGTTTGTCCACTTTCGGAATGGTGCACCCAGAACACCTGTCTGGGAGAGGGGCAGATGGAGTAGAAAGAGTAGATAGGGATCCTTCACTGTAAAAAGATTTAGGGTCATCTATTTTCACTGCCATGCTGTCTTGTGAATGACCCCCAGGAAGACAAAGACTAAGAAAGTTATCCCTAAGGGAAAAACAAGCTGTGGTGGCTGACCCCAAGATGGTTCCCAACAGACTGGGTATTTGGCAGCTTCTTGTTGCTGGAAGGATGTATCAGTTGTCTCTGGTCATTGTTGATCTCTGATTCAGTGTCACTGTTTTGGGGGAGATATTCCCCACCCTAATGCAAAGCTACTTTAACTCTTCATCTTCTCTTGTAATGTCAGTCATGGATTTCAAAGGTGGATAATTTATCATCATTGTTTTAATGTCCAGTTTTTCATGCTTGCAATGGGTTGGATGAATTTTATTGAGCCAGATTTTCTGTGGCTGGACGGCCTCCTTCTTGCCGACTCTCGCCTGTTTCCAAACAGGGTAATATTTTCCATGGCCAGACGTTTGTTCTCACAGAATATTGGAAATGAATGACATTGCTTGTGTCATGGTGACACTCATTCACAACTACCACAATCTCAAGACAAGGAGACGCAAATACACACACACATGCACACACACACGCACACACACACAGTGGGTGCCTTTCAGTTATTTGTCAACCAAATTCACTTAAGACGAATCTGATTGGCCAGAAGCTATAATAGAAGATACTTTGTCATGAAACTGAACCCAGAACCATTTGGTTGGGAAGTAAACTTCTGAGCCACACAATAACACCTGCATCTATTTGGATAACACATTAGTTAAAAAATATCTCATATGTAAGGCGGTGAACTGGCAGAATCGTTAGCTCACCAGGCGAAATGCTTAGCAGTATTTTGTTTTTATGTTCTGAATTCAAATTCTGACGAGGTCAAATTTGCCTTTCATCCTTTCAGGGTCGATAAATTAAGAACCAGTTGCATACTGGGGTCAATCTAATCGACTGGCCATCTCCCCCCAAAATTTCAGGCCTTGTGCCTAGAGTAGAAAAGAATATCTTGTCATATGTTTTCATTCTTCACTACACACACATAGTAAGACATTGGAATACCCGTTCAAAGATAAGATTCTTAGTTTTCAGAATTCTAATGGAAGGAAGAAAAGAGAAAAACAGCAGAAAAGAAAGCAGCATGAACAGATCATGACAGCAACACCAACAAGAACACTAGGTAAATCAACAACATCATCATCATCATCATTTAACATCCGTTTTCCATGCTAGCAATGGGTTGGATGGTTTGACTGGGAACTGGTGAACCAGATGGCTACACCAGGCTCCAGTCTGATTGGGCAAGGTTTCTACAGCTGGATGCCCTTCCTAATGCCAACCTCTCTGAGAGTGTAGTGGGTGCTTTTTTACGTGTCACCGGCACAGGGGCCAGTCGGGCGGCACTGGCATCAACCACATTCGAATGGTGCTTTTTAAGTGCCACCAGCATGGGGAGCCAGTCAGGTGGCACTGGCAATGAATGGTGCTTATTGCATGCCATCAGCACAGTAGCCAGTCAGGTAGCAGTGGCATTGGCTACAACTACAATTTCCATTTGATTGTGATTTGATTTTGATTGACTCAATAGATCTCCCCAAGCAGCAGGAAATTCTGTGATTGCAATTCTCAACATCACAGACTCCCAAAGAATTATTTCAAAATAAATATTTCTTACCCACACATACCAAAATATAATTAGAAAACATGACTCAGAAGAAATCTATAAAATTCGTTAATACATCACTAATTAAAATTGCTTTCATGGAATTTTAAAAATGTTAAGATTATACCAAGCATGGCTGTGTGGTAGGAAGCTTGCTTCCCAATCACATGCATGGCACCTTGGGCAAGTGTCTTCTACTATAGACTCGGGCTGACCAAAGCCTTGTGAGTGGATTTGGAAGAAAGAAACTAAAAGTTTGGTAGAAAGAAATTAAAAGTTTGGTAGACAGAAACTATAAGGCGGAGAGCTGGTAGAAACTTTAGTACGCTGGGTGAAATGCTTAGCGGTATTTCGTCTGTCTTCGTGTTCTGAGTTCAAATTCCACCAAGGTTGACTTTGCCTTTCATCCTTTTGAAGTTGATAAATTAAGTACCAGTTACGCACTGGGGTCGATGTAATCAACTTAATCCCTTTCTCTGTCCTTGTTTGTCCCCTCTATGTTTAGCCCCTTGTGGACAATAAAGAAATAAGAAACTAAAAGAAGCCCATCATATATATATGTGTGTGTGTTTGCCCTCCCCCCGTCGTTTGACAACCAATGTTGGTGTGTTTACATCCATGTAACATAGCGGTTTGGCAAAAGAGACCGATAGAATAAGTACTACAGTTCTCTGTTAACAACAAACAAGACGAGGACAAATATCCGTCAAATGTAAATAATGTGGAATAAGTACTAGGCTTACAAAGAATAAGACCTGGGGTTGATTAGTTCGACTAAAGGCAGTGCTCCAGCATGGCCACAGTCAAGTGACTGAAGCAAGTAAAAGAATTGAATTTCTTGCTGCTTCTACAAAACCTGCAGATCATTTGTGTGTGTTCTGTGTCTGTGGACATTCTGTCTGTCTGTGCATATTCAGGTGGATCTAAATCACTCTCTCATCATCTCTCTGTCTCCCTCTATCTGTCATTTCTCTCTCTCTCTATTTTGCTCTCTCACCATTCCCTCTCTCTCTCTATTTTGCTCTCTCACCATTCCCTCTCTCTCTCTCCCTCCCATTTCTCTCTCTACTCTTGTTTTACTATATTCCCTCTTTTTGTATTAATTCTTACACAACCACCACCACAACCACTACTACCACCATCACCGCCACCTCTTAGGCAATAAAGAGATAAAAGGTACTTTAGTGGGGGTGCTGCCATCGCCACCTTCATGGGAAGTTAAAAAGAGGAGAAAATTATTTTCTGACCTACTTTAGTATATAACACGCACACACACACACACACACACACACACACACACACACACACACACACACACATACACACACACACACACACACACACACACACACAATATTCTGTTTTCTCTGTTTTTTTCTTATTGTTTATTTGAATACATACATACATACATACATATATATATATATATATATATATATATATATATATATATATATATATATATATATATATATATATATGTATGTATGTATGTATGTATTCAAACTGTACATGTATAATAAGCTTTAAAGAGGATAAACAGAATGAGGTCAAGAATGAAGATTTGCAAATTATAAACCTTGCGGTTTATAAATACACATTAAGAATTTGATAGTTTACCACTACTTTTGAGGCAGAAATAAAATAAAATATTGCATGTGGAAATAGGAAACTACTACACTACTTTATATGGCTTCCCCCCCCCCCCCAGTTTTATTTTCTTAGGTTTTAGTGTCTGTTTCTTGAAAATAATTGTTTATCAGTAAAACCATGTTGTTTTATATTTGGTGTAGTTTAGCTGATGACAGGTTACAAAGATAAAATAAATGTCATTTAAAATGGGAGAAACAAAACAAAAACAAAACTATTGATTCCGAGTCTGCTTTCTTTACCATTTATCAATTTGGTGGAGATTTCTGGAAGTTTCTACTGGTTTTTGTTGTTGTTTTTTTTAAGCAAAGAAATTTTTTGTAACTGTTACAATGTATTTGAATTTCCTGTAAATTGCAAAGCAAATGAAACGCATCTTTAATAGGGTCATGTCACTTGAGGTATGCTAAGAAAAGCAGCCACAGTTCTTTGAAGTCACATCCTATTTTATGAAATAATGAAGGACACGTTGGACTGCGTGTTACTTGCTATACTTAGGAAAAAGACAAGGTGGCTACTGCTGGTGTTTGAATATATTTCTGCTCAACTGGAGTTGACCGGTGGGGATTAAAAGATGGCTACTGCTGGTGTTTAAATATATTTCTAATGAAGCAGAGTTGACCTGGGGATTAAACAACAACAATGCTATCATTTCAGTTATCATCATCATCATCATCTACACTATTGTCCTTTCTTTATTATATAAGCTTGATTAAGATGGCCGACCAACAGAACTGTTTGCATGCCAGGCAAAATGCTTAGCGGCATTTCTTCTGATTTCACATTCTGAATTCAAATGCTGCCAAGGTTGACTTTACCTTTTGTCCTTTCAGGGTCAATAAAATAGGGACCAGTTGAGCACTGGAGGTCAATGTAATCAACTTGCTCTCTCTCCCGAAATTGCTGGCCTTGTGCCAAAATTTGAAATCATTATTATACAAGCGAGCTGGTCTTTTCCCTGCTAATTCTAAATCTGATTTGTCTTGCTTGTTCTTTAAGTTTAGTAGTTCTTGTGGTCCAGTGTGATATCATTGGTAAAAACCAGGTCATAAGGCCTTCTTTACTCCCTCCACTGTATTCCTCGGCTCCTGTGCTGGTGGAATGACTGGTTCCCATGCCAGTGGCACGTAAAAGGCACCATTCAAGCATGGTCGATGCCAGTGCCGCCTGACTGGTCTCTGTGCCAGTGGCACATAAAAGTACCATTCAAATGTGGTTCATGCCAGTACCGCCTGACTGGCCTTTGTGCCGGTGGCACGTAAAGAGCACTCTCTACACTCTCGGAGTTGTTGGCATTAGGAAGGGCATCCAACTGTAGAAACTTTGCCAGATCAGATTGGAGCCTAGTGCAGCATCCTGGTGTGCCAGTCCTCATGCATTCAACGCATGCCAGCATGGAAAGCAGGCGTTAAACAATGATGATGATGATGATGATGTTACCTTGTTCAGCACAAAGTCAGTTGCTAACAGGAACCAGATTTCTTTCAATTAATGTAAAATTAATGAAGAAATGCCATTATTAATTTGATATTGAGTTGTAAACTGACAGAATCATAGTATGCCAGGTTGCTTAGCATTGTCTGTCTTTACATTCCGAGTTCAAATTCTACCAAGGCCACCTTTGCCTTTCATCCTTTTGGGGTCGTTAAAATAAGTACCATTTGAGCCCTTGAGGGTTGATATAATTGATTTAATCCCACTCCCCAAATTGCTGACCTAGTGCCGAAATTTTAAAGCATTATTAGCCTGGTACTTGAAACACAAATTTTGGTGGCAGGTTTTCATTTAGGTCACTTTAAAACAGGCTGTTTTTGTAAGATAGAACCAAAAGCTGCTTCAGGCAGGTTACTATCAAAAGAGTTGATGTAGGCTTCATATTGTCAGTACCATTGTCTAAGCCTTCACTTTTCTGTGCTAGCTTGGTTCAGGCAATATTTATAGAGATAGATGCTCTTCCCGTTGCTAACACTCGCCTGTTTCCAAACTAGGTCATATTTCCCAAAGTCTTTCAAACAATAGCCAGACATGTTTTCATGAGAGAAAAAAAATAACTGTTTGCATAAACAGTGACTGAGTGGTGGTGGTGGTGGTGGTCATTGTTGTGGTTGTGAATAATTTTGTGCATTTGTGAAGCTCTCCATTGACAGGAGAATATCAAGACAGTATAAAAACATATAAACACACACACACACACACATAGACACATAACAGGTTTCTTACAGTTTCCCTCTACCAGTTTCCCTCACAAGGACACAAGGCAATGGTCAGCCTCAACCAACAGTGTCCATGCATAATTAAAACAATTTTAATCCCTTAATCATAAGAAGTAGAACAGTATCTTTGACTCTTTTCAGGGTCCCTGAGACAAGTGCAAGTGGTAGGACAGGTGTTAGTCCTCAGACCAGAGATAGGGTCCATGTGTTTACAACAAAGTGGGTTCACTACGGACACCTAAAGGCCAGGTGGTAGTGACAGTGTTAAACTGGTTGAGAATTAGGACTAACCCCTGTCCAGGAGTGAGAATAGCTCCTCCAGCAGGCTTCTACACAGTTTCTGATTTCCAAATTCCACTCAAAGGACTTTGGTTAACCTAAAGCTATGATGGCAGACTCTTGGCCAAAATGCCTGCAGTGGGATCAAACCAGAAACTGCAGAGTTCTGCAGCAGGAATTTTAATACCACCACCACCACCAACATCATCATCATCATCATCATGTTGATGTCATAGATTGGCAATGATGGTAAAGTGCGAGATAAAATACTTTGCAGGTACATCTGTTGATGTCAGGAGTTCAAATCCTAGCAATATTAATTTGTTGTTGTTTTTTTTTTATTTCTTTATTTCTGCAGGGTTGATAAACTAAATGGCAGAAAAGCGGTTAATCTTATATTCAGCTGTTCAGCCATATTCCTTCTTTACAATATTCTACCAATATGGGGAGGGGGGAAAAAAAAGAAAGAAAATAACAGAAAGAAAATCAATATTTGGATAGAACCATTTTTCAGAGTTAGAATGGATATAAGTTAGGACATGAAAAGTATGCTTATCAGGATCAAAGCAGATCAATAATAGCTTCTGAAAACAAAAAAAGGAAAACTAGCAAAGAGCATTTATGCCGCCTCAAAGACAAAGTCCTTGGCTTACAGCATGTAACGGCAGCACTTTATAAAATCTTGAAAGTGCTTGACATTTGAAAGAGATTAGCCATAAACTTTGTAAATATAAGAATGTTAAAGAATAGATGAAAATATATTTGAAATAACAAATTTGATTTCTGGAGATAGGCTGTCTGTTTGGTTTGATATATTAAAGATGTTTTGCTGGCTGTTTCGGTGCTTACGAAACAGAAGCGGGATTCTTTTGATATAAACAAATTAAATTTGTCTTTAACCCTTTTCTTGCCATATTTCTATTGAAATACATTACTTTTGTTTCAATTAATTCTTAAAATAATGAAGAATTTAGTGAAATAGCTTTGTCATTATTAAGCTGGCATTTGGAACCTGAAATTGTGATGGAAGGTTTTTGATGTAATTTTGAAACACAAAGTTTGTCTTGCAGAAGCAGGAGCTGTCTTGAGCAAGTTGGTATCAAAAGAGTTTAAAATGTTTATCCTTTTGATACTAATCTGCTTCAGACTGGGTCCAATAATCCAAACACCCTGTTTTAATGCGACCTATATTAAAACATTCCATCAAAATAACTTGTTTTACTAAATTCTTCATAATTTCCAAAATTAACTGATGCAAAGTCAATCCTGTCGGTGCGGGTGCCACATAGAAAAAAATTACCAGTGCTGGTGCCACATAAGAAGCACTGTTGTTGATTCCACTTAAAAAACATCAATGCTGGTGCCACATAAAAAGCACCAGTGATGGTTCCATGTAAAAAACATTAGTGCTGGTGCCATGTAAAAAGCACCCAGTAGACTCTGTAAAATGGTTGGCATTAGGAAGAGCATCCAGCCATACAAACCATGCCAAAACAAGCTATGAGGCATGGTGCGGTTCTGGGCCTTACCAGCTCCTGTCAAACTGTTCAACTCATGCCAGCATGGAAAAAAAGATGTTAAACGATGATGACGATGATGATAGTAACAAATGTGTTAAATCAGTTCTTTACTGTTTTCTGTTATATGGAACCGACTGCTCCTTCCCTCTTTCTCTACCTTACCTGACATCCAAACTTAAAGGCACCGATTAAAGATGTTTCTTGTTATTATATCTTAGTTAAGTAAGCAACGGTTTAAAATCACAAGATCAGTTTTATTTCGATGTTGTTCATGTTGATGATGACATAATTGTTGTTGCTTCTTTTATTAAACAAACCAGCCTGCAGTTATTGATAGGCTGAAGGTATCTGTTTATCCATCTGCATCAGCAGCCAGCTGTAGTTTAGAGATGATAACTAGCATTTATTTACAGCAGTTATGGAAGTGGGAGCAGTTGGGAAAAAGTTTACATGTTCTGCTAGTCCTCCTTCTGCTGGTTAATGTAACATCTTTTGCTCAGAAAATCTGCCAATTTCTGTAAGGTGCCACAGAGTCTCTAAACACTTGCATTTAAAAGAGCATTTAAAAGCTGTTTCTCCTTTTAGAATAATTTGAAGAGATTTGTTTGGAAAAGAATGTCAAATGTTTCAAAGAACTTGTTTATATTTAAAAGGTGAGTTACACCTTGTGTAGAATTTTGTGGGGGGGGGGGGGGGTCACTGATAACAGGAAGAAAGAGGGGGAAACTATGAAAGGATGTGGTATGGATCATGTGTGAAACGTCAAACTGCAAACCCCTTTACTGGGTTTCAGTGGGTGATGTTGGGGGGTCTATAAATGTTGTTTATCATGTCTTATTGATTTGATGGTTAGGGCATTCGGCTTACGATTGCAAGGTCGTGAGTTCAATACCTGGCGGTATGTTGTGTCCTTGAGCAAGACACTTTATTTCACGTTGCTCCACTCCACTCAGCTGGTTAAAGTGAGTTGTACCTGTAATTCAAAGGGGGCCAGCCTTGTCACATTCTGTGCCATGCTGAATATATTACTGAGAATTACATTAACCTTTAGCACATTGTATTTTCTCTAGAATTGTTTCTCCTGTCACTGACCTGTTACTACAAGGGGAGAAAACTCATAGTGACATGATGCACCTACAGTTTGCTAAAGGTTAAAGGTATGCCTGTCTGTGGAGTGCTCAACCACTTGCTCGTTAATTTCATGAGCAGGCTGTTCTGTTGATTGGATCAACTGGAACACTCATTGTCATAATCAACAGAATACCAGTTATATCTGCAACAAAATTAGTTGTAGGCTATTAATGAGCTGATGTTTTTGGATTTGATTTGCAAGATCCTTTATGTGAGTTCATATGTTGAAGCATATTCTGTTGTGTCTGGAGAGGGTCATTCCGTTTTAATGCCTTATTATTTAACACACTCACTGGTAAAGTTTCCACTCACATGGAAACTTTACCGGTGAGTGTGTTAAATAATAAGGCACTAAAAGAGAATGACTCTCCCCAGACACGACAGAATAAGCTGGTGGTTGGCCTATTGATAGGTTGGAGTTCACATAAGCTGAACTCACACTCAGTGGACACAGGTGCATTTATGTCTGTCATCTACCCCTGGCCAATGACAGTACCACCAGATTGGCTGGTCGTTAGAAGCACCACTCAAGCTTGATCGTTGCCAGTGCTGCCAGATGGGCTCCCGTGACGGTGGCATGTAAAAAGCACCATTTCAGCGTGGCTGATGCCAGGACTGCCTGACTGGCCCTCGTGCTGCTGGCATGTAAAAGCACCCACTACACTCTCAGAGTGGTTGGCATTAGGAAGGGCATCCAGCTGTAGAAACTCTGCCAGCTCAGATTGGAGCCTGGTGCAGCCTTCTGGCTTGCAAGCCCTCGGTCAAACCATCCAACCCATGCCAGCAGGGAAAACGGATGTTAAACGATGATGATGATGATGATCAGTGAACTCAGCAGGTCAATAGTTGGATAGTTTTTTATTAGGTGTGGTAGTTTGCAGTGTTTTAGGAAGTTTCTCTTGTCGAATATACTGCTTATTTGGGTTATGTTTCCATAGCTTTTAACAAATAACTGTAATGGTGATAATTACCCATAAAGAACCTCAAAACAGACATAATAATAATAATAATAATAATAATAGTAGTAGTAGTAGTAGTAGTAGTAGTAGTAGTAGTAGTAGTAGTAGTAGTAGTAATAGTAGTAGTAGTAGTAATAGTAATAATAATAATAATAATTATAATTATAATTATAATTATTATTATTATTATTGTTTTATTAGCCACAATAAATGGATGCCCTGATGCAGTGCCAGGCAGTGGCTCTCATGGCTTCTGATCTTAACTGACTGGGAGTGTTGTCATGTACATTGTTTTGTCTTGGTATAAAAAGATGGGCTGCAGCAAATATTCTGCTCAATGCCGCAGATTTGCTTCTCAGTTGCTTGGCCATAACCAGTTGAGCATGTCCCTTGGTGCATCTCTGATCACAAGCAGAAGTAGTGGGGAAGCATCATAGCCATGTGTTGAGAGGAATTCTTTGGGGTTTGAATAATTCACCTTTGGAAACATGGGTGTTTTGTTCAACATCCTTAAACAACTCTTATTCAGGGACCATTTGAGTGAGGTGGGCTACTCAACCTGATGAAAATTCTAACCGGGTCCCACCTGCGAGGTCATGCGCTGTTTATCTTGATATGAGACCACTATGTTGCACACATATGGTTGTGATGCATGTGCCTGGTGTACCCTTATCAGATGGGTAGTCATGATGGGTATAATGGGCTTCGTATATTTCATCCCAGTGTCACTTTGATAGCACACACTGCTCTCTCACTCGCTCAATAATAATAATAATAATGATAATAATAATAATAATAATAATAATAGTAATAATAATAATAATAATAATAATAATAATGAGATTTTAGAGTTGCAGTAATAATAATCCATTCTGCTATAGGCACAAGTCTTCAAATTTTGGGAGAGGTGGGATGGGGCTGCTAGGAAATTACATCGATACCAGTAATCAGCTGGTCCTTACTTCATCAACCTCAAAAGGATGAAAGGTGAAGTTGACCTTGGTGGAATTTGAACTCAGAACATAAAGACGGGATGAAATGCTAAGCGATATTCCGTCTGGTGTGCTACCAGTTCTGCCATCTTGCCAATAATCTTTTCTACTTTAGGCACAAGGCCCGAAATTTTTGGGGGAAGGGCCAGTCGATTAGATCGACTCCAGTACGCAACTGGTACTTAATTTACCGATCCTGAAAAGAAGAAAGGCAAAGTCGACCTTGGGGCCATCTTGCCAATAATGCTACATCATAGGAGATAGCTGTGTGTGTTGGGTGACAATCCTTCTGGTCGTTGTTATTATTTGGTCCTAAGCCAATCCTGTTTGAGCAGACATGAGCTCCAAGCTTGCCATGACCTTCACATTACATTATCCTTCTCTTTTTTAAGATAGCAAGGTATGATAGAAGGGAGATTTGGCTGCTATTTCTAGCATTGGTATGCTTCCAGTTTTCTCTATTATTGTAATGTTATTCTCTGGCCAAGTCCCTCTACATCACTGCACAGTGTGATGTTGTTGTCGTTGTTGTTGTTGTAACCTTGTCTTTACCAATATATCCTGTCTCTCTAATTCTTAGAGATTTATATTATTATTCTTCAGCCAATAACTCCATTTTACGATTGTCATTTCTTTCCCTCTTCCCTCCCTCCAAGACATCTGTCTTTGTAAGTCAGCATGACACTGTGTGTGTGTATGGGGAGGGGGAGAATCTACATAAGTATATATTTATATGTGTGTGTATATATATGTATATATACACGTGTATGTATATGTAAGGTGAATGTGTATATATATTTATATTATATATGTATATATATGTGTGTGTATGTATATATGTCAATGTATGTATGTATATATATATATATATATATGCATGCATGTGTATATATATATATGTGTGTGTATGTATGTGTGTGTGCGCAGGTGTGTTTATGTCTCAATAAACCATATTTGACTTATTCATTTCCAAACATTAACCTTGCTCCATGCATAACCTGTCTTCCCCCTCCCCTCCACCTTTCACACTTCTGCCACATCCACCTGACAGCAGCAGCAGCAGCCCATTTATTTCTCTTTCTTTTCAATATTGACAAATATTTCTCTTTTTGTTGTTCTTCAAGCTGTTTGGTGTTAGGACCGTGGCTGAACAGTTAGCAAGTTTGCTTTGCAATCCACAAGAGCCTGGGTTCAATTCTACTCTGTGGCATCTCAAGCGAGTGTCTTTTACAATTGCCTTGGGTTAACCCAAGCCTTTCAACTGAAATTGGATGAATGGAAACTATGTGGAAGCCTTTTGGGTAGATTTTACCTGTAATTTAAGGATCCATCCATATCAGTCAGTTATGGAAACATGTGGCTTAGTGGTTAGGATGTAGGACTCGTGACTGTAAGATTCTGGTTTCAATTCCTAAGACAGTAAAGCATTAGCTACATGAAGACGTTCTTAGCATTTGTCTAACTTCATTGGTGCCATACCAATTGCCATGTAAAATATGGGAGGTTTTTCTGCTGCATCTTGTACTAGGGGGAAAAAAGTCCAGTTGATAAAACAACTAGAAACTCACCAATAAGTTCCACTGATACTTCAGAGCTTTATTTTGCTCTATTTTCCCATAAATGATCTCATTTTTAGTCTAATGGCAGATTGTCCGTGCTGGTTTATCGTTTTCCCCATTATCCTCTTATTTCTTCCTTTCCATGTTTTCTGCGTAGAATGCTTCTTTTTCCCATTTATTCCGAATCTACATTGCTTCATTTGTGAATCTCACCATTTTAAAGTCTTTTCAAAAACGATTCCTCACACGTCTTACTTGAATCTATTTCATTCTCAACAGCGTTTTACTGCAAGTTGGTAACATCACCACCACCACCACCATCATCATCATCATCATCATCATGGTCACTACCAGCATCAGCATCTTCACTATCATCACCATCATCATCATTGTTTTAACTTCCACTCTTCATTGCTTGGATGGGTCACACAGAATTCATTGAGGTAAATTTGTAGAAACCATGCCAAAACAGACAATTGGGGCCTGGTGCAGCTTCCTAGTTTGCCAGCTAGTTTGCCAGCTCCTGTCAAGCCATCCAACCCATGCCAGCATAGAAAACAGATGTTAATCGATGATGATGATGATGTGTGTGTGTCATCATCATCATCATCATCGTTTAACGTCCGCTTTCCATGCTAGCATGGGTTGAACGATTTGACTGAGGACTGGTGAAACTGGATGGCAACACCAGGCTCCAGTCTGATTTGGCAGAGTTTCTACAGCTGGATGCCCTTCCTAACGCCAACCACTCAGAGAGTGTAGTGGGTGCTTTTACGTGTCACCCGCACGAAAACGGCCACGCTCGAAATGGTGTCTTTTATGTGCCACCCGCACAAGCCAGTCCAGGGGCACTGGCAACGATCTCGCTCAAAAATCCTACAGGAGCCAGTCAGGCGGTACTGGCAACGGCCATGCTCAAAATGGTGCATCTCATGTGCCACCCGCACAAGAACCAGTCCAGGGGCACTGGCAACGATCTTACTTGGCTTGCCGGGTCTTCTCACACACAGCACATTTCCAAAGGTCTCGGTCAGTAGTCATCGCCTCGGTGAGGCCCAATGTACGAAGGTCTTGCCTCACCACCTCAGCCCAGGTCTTCCTGGGCCTACCTCTTCCACGGGTTCCCTCAACTGTGTGTATATATATATATATATATATATATATATATATATGTATACAATATGCTTCTTTCAGAATTTTTATCTACTTAGCTCACTCACGTGGCTTTGTGACCCAGGTGTTCATTGGAAGAAACTTATCCGAGGGGCCATCAAATGGAACTGAACCTGAGACATTGCATTACTTAACATATATTGTTTATTCCAGAGCAATCAGTTGTAAATACTAAAATATCACATTTTCATGTCTAATAAACTCCACTTAACATATTTTACTCCATATCCTCAAATGTCACTGCTGTCCTTTATCCTGTTTCTGACATATGACATATGATATACAGCTGACAATATAAAACATGAAAGAAAATATCTTTGTCACTAGACAACATTAATCTACATTGCCATAAATACTGTGTCTGGTTTTACTCCAGCTGTGTCTCTGCACATCAGCTGAATATCCACATAGGAGCTGTTTTGCCTATGGAAACCATGGCAAAACAAACAAACCATCCCAACCCATGCCAGCATAGAAAATGGACAATAAATGGTGATACCCTGTATATGATGATGATGATACTTCAGCCAACCGTTTAAATTGTTTAGTCAAAGGCTACTCATGTTGTTAGGTCTAACACATATAATGTCCTTAACCTGTTGTCTCTTTGACACCATAAAACCAATATATTTATGGCTGTCTGCTGTGTCAGGTTGGGCCTGTTTTTTTTTTTTTAAGACTGATGTACTATGATTTGGTATACGAGATGGACAATTGGCATAGTTTTTAGAGCACCTGATTGCTTTGCAGTAATTGTCCTGGCTCTCTATGTTCTGTGTTCAAATCCTGCTGAGGCAACATTGTTTTTCATCCTTTCATGGCTGATAAAGTACCAGTCATGCACTGGGAAGAGGTTTGATTCTTCCTTTCGTCTCGTGTTTCCTTTCTGTCTGTCTGACTTTCTCTCTTCTGAAAGAAATCAGCTGTGATCAGACCTGAAGCAGGATGGGTTCTCCCAAGTCTAAAAATCCTTAAGACACACTCTATGTCACAACTGTGCCCATGTGATCCCATCAAAGTGGTGAGAGCCCAAAGCTAGGCAATAATCTGGTGTTGATCCTGGTTTCTAAGAATATTTTCACCACACATGCTCTCTCTCCCCCCTCTCTCTCCTCTCTCTCTCTCTCTCTCTCTCTCCACACTCCCTCCAACTGGGGTAACCATGTATCTCCTTTACAGGAAGAAACCTGTTTCTGCCCCTCTCTCATGCTCTAACCTCTCATCACCTGACCTAAAACTACCTCCATCACTACCACCACCACCACCACCACCACCACCCTCTTAAGGGATTTTTGTCTTGCAGGTTACTTGGTGACCTTGCTGGTGCCACATAGAATCACCCAAGTCCACTCTGTGGAGTGGTTTGCATTAGAAAGGACATCCAGCCATAAGAACTATGCTAAAGCAGACAATGGAGCCTGGCGTAATCCATCCGACCCATGCCAGCATGGATGATGGCCATTAAATGATGATGATGATGATTCTGTGGTCATTTCAGTTGGATTCTCAGATTCTTTATTACAACTACATATTAACTTATTCCTTCTTGTGTTTATATGCTGGTTGCTAAGCACTGTTTGTTGCCGTGACTGTGTGTGTTTATGCATACATTTACGTATGAGTAGTTGGTTGGTGTTTGTGTGTGTGTGTGTGTGTTTATATGTATGCGTTTATATGCATGTAGTTGATGTTATGTGTGTTTATGCTCCACCCTAATACCAAAGATAGTAATGTCTTCTTTATTGGTTGAAATCCATTTTATACAGTCAGAGATTATCTTCTGTGTTATCTTGCCAATCACATGTCAAATCTCCTGTGATATTATTATTACCACAGGCTTACTGGGGGTTCCAACCATGACTATTTCATTTAAATCTATTTATTTCTTTTAAGACGGTAAGGTGTGTGCTTTGAAAGACATTTAGCTGCTATTTCTACCAGGTTAAACGACCATTATAATGCTTTCTCTATTCACTCATTCATTTTTCTTTCTTTAAATAGCTGTGGCCGAGTGGTTATGGCATTGACCTCATAATCACAAGGTTGAGGTTTCAGTTCCTGGGCCAAGCAATACATCATTGATCCTTGAGCACTTCATTTCATGTTCCTTCAGTTTACTCTGTTGAAAACGATTGCCATTCGATTTCCGGTGCAACTTTTCCCCTCCCCCTTCTAGATGTCCCAGCTTTGATGTTTCGCTGGGCTAAGGGTAGGAAGGCCAAGAACGTGTCTGTGTGTACTTGCAACCACAGAGACGCCTAAAACGAATAATAAAAATATGGGACATGCGACTGAGTCAGTTTGTTTAGGGTCTTGAATTGTAGTACAGAGCTATAAAATGTCCATACTAGCAACATGGGTAGAGCAGGCAAGCTTGTGGCATCAAGGTTTTCACTTCTCAACCACATGGATCCAGGTTCAATCCAATTGGTTCCTCTATAGCATGCATGGGCAACCTGTGACCTACAGGATGCATGCAGCCCTCAGCATGTTTATATATATATTTATGCATTTGTGTGTCTGTCCCTCACCATCATCACTTGACAACCGATGCTGGTGTGTTTACGTTCCCGTAACTTAGCAGTTCGGCAAAAGAGACTGATAGAATAAATACTAGGCTTACAAAGAGTAAGCTCTGGGGTCGATTTGCTGGACTAAAGGTGGTGCTCCAGCATGGTCACAATCAAATGACTGAAACATGTAAAAGAATAAAGAATCCCTGCTCTATAGAGCAAGCATCTTATACTATAGCTTCGGCTAAACCAGTGCCCTGTGAGTAAAACTTACTAGATGGATACTGTGCAGAAGCCCATCATATCATCGTCAGCATTTAATGTCTGTTGGACGGTTTGGCCAGGGCTGGCAAACTGGAAGGCTGCACCAGATTTCAGTCTGATTTGGCATGGTTTTCTATGGCTGGATGCCCTTCCTAATGCCAACCACTCTGAGAGTGTAATGGGTGCTTTTACATGCCACTGACACAGGTGCCATTTGTGTGACCCCAGTATCTGCCACGACTGCAATTTTGCTCAGCTTGATGGGTCTTCTTCTCAAGCACGACATAGTGCCAAAGGTCTCAGTCAAACAATTGATTGGTAATCATTTTCAACATTTTCAAACTAAAGGAATATGAAATGAAGTGCCATGCTCAAGGATCAGTGATGTATTGCCTGGTCCAGGAATTGAAACCCCAACTTTATGGTCATTAGGCCAATGTTATAACTACTAGGCTACAGCTATTTAAAGAAAGAAAAATGATTGAGGGAATGGAGGAAGCATTATAATGGTCACTCAACCTAGTAGAAATAGCAGCTAAATTTCTCCCTCTCCATATATATATATATATGTATGGAGAAAGAGTGAGAGCGAATCCTTTGTTTGCGTTTGTATTTTGAATTGTCAACTGAAGAAATTAATATTGCATTAGTTATCTTACATAACTACTTGAAATGTGCTTATTAAACACATTCAAAATATTAACTTTGGGGCTTTTGTGATTATGTGTATATATATGTATGAAATTGTGTGTGTGTTTATCAGCAAAAATTAAATGATACACGAAAAATACCTCATGGGATTTATTTATTCCACCTGAGTTACACAGACAGTCCCTTATTACTCTTGCTATCAGAAATGCAGTGAACCAGTGTGATTGGCTCACTGGAAATGTTGTAACCAGCAACACTTATTGTTTAGTACATTTGCTATATAACCAAATAAAGGTAACAAAAAATCAGAGAGAGACAAAAAAGGGAAAGAGAGAGAGAGAGAGAGAGAGAGAGAGGTGTAAATAAGAAAGACGAAGAGTGACATCTGCCATTTAATGTCTAGTTTGTATAGTTAAAATAAACTTAAGATAAGCTTTATCTTTCACATAAAAGAAAACTCTTTTACAGAGTTGTTTGGTAAAACCTTGAGTGGAATATAAAATGGTTGTTGTAGCCCTGGAGATTATCTCTCAGCGTCGTTTTTTTTTTCTTTCTCTTCACTTCTTTCCACCAACTTTGTTAAAAGTAATTTCTGGCGTATGTAGAGAAACCTTAGATTTACAGCAGAATATGGAAATGAAGGCTGCACAATATTTATACCTTTGCCAAGGTCATTAAACATTAATTGGTGTAATTACAATTGCAATGAGAAGTAATGTGAAACAGACCTGTGTAGTTATTAATTAGCAGCCGCTCTTACTGCACTCATGTAACACTGCGAATTAGACGAGTAAGACCATTGGTTAAGAATTGTGGGTATATTCATAGATGAGCAGAAAACACTTGGTTTTATGTGTTCTGTTATATAACTGTAATTGATACAAGGGTTTATAGACAAACATGTAGCTTCAGGTTCAGTCCCACTGCTCAGTACCTTGGGAAAGTATCTTCTACTATAGCCCCCAGGTTGATCAATGCCTTGCAAGTGAATTTGGTAGAAGGGATCTATGTAGATAGCTCATCACATACATACATACATACATACATGCACATATATATTATGTATATAATATTATTAATCAGTTGTCTGTATGTATATATATATATATATATATATATATATATATATATATATATATATACATACATGTAGGATGTCCACAAAGTCTGAGTATATGGGGAGGTTAACACATACTTTAAGAAATTATTATTTCTTATATTTAATTGTTTATGTTATGATTTTATTTACTCCATGTACCCAGACCTTGTGGACACCCTGTATATATATGCACGCAAAATTAAGGTTAGTTAAAATATGTTTGTGACATATTTCAACTGCTAAAAGGCAAATACGCTGCATTTACCATAGAGAAAATATCTCTCTTATGGTAAAAGGTGTGAAAACACCAGTAGCTTTATGTATTATTCAGTCGACAATGTTGACTGATTTGTGATCACCATATATATATATATATATATATATATATATATATATATATATATATATATATATATATATATATATATATAGCACTCACTATACTCTCAAAGTAGTTGGCATTAGGAAGGGCATCCAACTGTAGTAGAAATCTTGCCAAATCAGATTGAAGCCTGGTGCAGCCTCCTGGCTTACCAGTCCTCAATCAAACTGTCTAGTCCATACCAGCATAGCAAGCGGGCTTTAAATGATGATGATATATATATGTATATAGGAACACACATGCACACACACATACATATATATACATATACACACATATATTCACAATCCAATGCAAACTATCGTTCCAACAGGTATGGCGTTTGTATAAAAATAAGAACACAAAATAAATTTTAAAAGTTCACAACAGCTGTTTCAGTAGCATTTGTTTTGTTTATTGATGACTTTTCAAGAGAAAAATTCAATTTAATCAGATGAGTTTTAAGTTAAGTAGGAGAAGATTCCAAGCGATTTGCTTTGCTAGGAATCAATGTTATTGATCTGTTGCAATCAATGTAATTGATTTGTTCCTTAATAGAAAAAAAAATGCTCCTGAAACAGCTGTTGTGAGCCTTTAAAATACATTGATGATCTTATTCCATATATATATATATATGTCTTTCTCTCTCTCTCTCTGTATATATATGTATATATATATGTGTGTGTGTGTGTGTGTGTGTGTATGTAAGTGTTGAACGATGAAAATGAGTGCTCAACATGGCATTGGTGGATATAATTTCTTTATTTATGAATTAATGCTACCATTGGTTTCATGTTAAGAAAATATCCTAGTGTCTAAACAATTTTTCTAGCCAATCACATGGAGAATGGTGTTTGCCTCCATTTTGGAAAACACAGTTTGTGTTTTCCAAAATGTTCAGATACTCAGATATTTTCCTACTTTTCTTGACATGAAACCAATGGTAAACTTAATTCATATATATATATATATATATATATATATATAAACTGATCCTGTTACAGATATGACAAAAAAACAATGTAAATAATTTGAGTTCCATTACTGATGTGAACATGGTAAGGGAATGGTTGTATCCTCTCTGATTGAAGTCTAGGCAGTCATCTGATGAGAATGGTTTCATTCAAATGATGCAATGTTTTCATTAATCAATTGAAGGAGTCGTTTGAAATGGCCGTTATGAATTGACACCTGTACATCTTTGTTACCCATTTATATATATATATAAACCACTAAAGTCAGGTGGCATGAAACATGAATATATATTTATTTAACCACTTCACATGGTAAGGATGAGGGGGTGTTTAAATAAATATATTCATCTCTTATACAACCTGACTGTTTTTTGTTTATATTCTCCCTGTGAAGTAATTTCATTGATTGGATTCTCCGAAGTATACTAAAAACTATACTTTTACTACAAATGAAGTGTGTGCGTGCGCGCGTATGTATGTATGTGTGTGTGTATATGTGTGTATATATATATATATATATATGTGTGTGTGTGTATATATGTATGTGTACATTCACACACAGACTCATATATATACATGTGTGTGTGTATATTTTTGTTCTCTTATCACTTCCTGCCAGTGTTGGTTTATTTACATTCCTGTAACTTAACAGTTTAGTATTATAAGACTGATAGAATAAGTACCAGATTTAAAACTGTACTGGGGTCTATTCGATTGACTAATCCTACAAGGCAGTGCTCCATCTTGGCCACATTAATGACTGAAACAAGTAAAAGATTAAAAGAGTGAAGAGTAATTTTTAAAAATGGTTAATTATCAAAAATTGAAGATACTTCTGTAATCATCTGTGCCTTGGTAGCTGTGTGGATAAGAAGTTTGCCTCTCTACTGCATGGTCTCGAGTTCAATTTCACTGCAAAGTACTTGGGACTAATGCCTTCTTCTGTAGCTTTGGATTAACCAAAACCTCCTATGTGAAATTTTGTAGATGGAAACTATGTGGAAGCCCAGGTAAGGGATCATTCCTGTACTTGGGTGTTAGGCTTAATGTAGCCCCAGACTAGACTGGGGATCTAGTCTATATGCAAGCATAGAGACAAGATCTCTAGTCTGAAGGTAACTTCTCCCTTCCTCCCAACAATCCTGAGGACCTTCAAAAAAACAAAATTGTCTTCATGCTGCCCTTTGTCCTCTAAGTTCTGTCTGCATAATAAGATAATAATGAGAATAATAATAATAATGAGAATAATAATAATAATGATGATGATAATAATAATCCCTTCTGGTAAAGGCACAAAGCCTGAAATTTGTGGGGAGGAGACTAGTCAAATACATTGACCCCAGTGTGTAACTGGTACTTAATTTATTGACCCCGAAAGGATGAAAGGCAAAGTTGACCTATCTTTTTGTCTTGGTATAAAAGATGGACTACAGCAAATATTCTGCTCAATTCCACAGATTTGCTTGTGGGTTGTTTGACCTTGACCACTTCAGTATGTCCCTTGGTGGCTGACGATGATATGTGCATCTCTGATCAGGAGCAGAAGTAGTGGGGGAGCATCATAGCCATGTGTTGAGGGGAATTCTTTGGGGTTTGGATAATTCACCTCTGGAAACATTGGTGTTTCATTCAGCATCCTTAAACAACACTTATTCAGGGACCTTTTGAGCAGGATGGGCTACTTGACCTGAAGAAAATTCTAACTGGGTCCCACCTGCAAGGTCATGCGCTGTTTATATTGATATGAAATCACCATGTCGCGCACATATGGTTGTGATGTACCCTTATCAGACGGGTAGTCATGATGGGTATAATGGGCTTCGTATATTTTACCCCAATGTCACTTTGATGGCATGCACTGCTCTCTCACTCAATACTACTACTAATAATAATTATAATTATTATTTCTAATGTTGGTACTAGGTCAAAATTAGACCACTTTAACCTCGTACATATCAACAGACTCTGACCTCGTACTTAACTACAGATAAACAACACATACCACAGCAGATGAATTAGAATTGACATTGAGGAAGGCATAACAAAAGAAAAAATGCAACGAAGAAAATATATAAACAAACATAGATCAATGAACATAGATCAATGTAAAACATCTGCTCTAATTACGCATGAGTGAGCAACTCCACAAAAAATAAATGTTGCCAGGCCACAGAAAGAAACTACCTGAATCTCAACAAACAGGATGATCAGGTTTATTAAGTGCAATCATAACCGAAGCCTCCAAGAGATGGCAGGATTCATCCAGTCCATTGATTTGGAGGTGAGGGCCCTGTGAATATCTCAAAGGGCTACTCCCACAAAAAAATAGATAAATAAAGTGACAGCCTGTTGTGGTTTGAGAGGAAATTCCTTGGGGACCCGGAAGCTGCCGTGTTTCACTTTGTAGACTTCCTCTCTGGAGATCCTGACCATTAACACTGTAAAAATGGGATTAGTTTAATGGAATAAATTCTTTTTGTAATTTGAATGATAAACCACCACCACCTCTCAGCTTGTTGTCATAGAAACAATACTTGCAAGTTTGCTCACCTTCAATATTTACTCCTCCTTAAAGATGAATATTGATCTAAAGATGTCTGTGTGGTGGAGAAGTTTGCTGCTTCCCGACTCCATGGCTCTGAGTTCAATTCCACTGCATTGCATCATAGGCAAGTGTTTTCTACAATAGCTCTGGGCTGACCGAAACCGTGTTAGTGGATTTGGTGGATGGAAACTGAAAGAAGCCTACCATGTGCGTGTGGGGGGGGGGAGTGTAGGGAGTGTTAGTGTGTGTTAATGCCTCTTTATCTTGACATCGAATGAGTTGTAAATGAGCATCACTGTCCTACAAGCAGTCATTCATTTTCAGTATTCTGGCCCTGGGGAATATTACCTTGCTTGGAAATGGATAAAGGTTAGTGACAGGAAAGGCGTCCAACTGTAGAAAAAATCTGTTTCAACAAACTCTGCCCAACCCATACAAGCATGGAAAGGTGGATATTAGAACAGTAGTGATGACAATGAAGAGATATCATCATGATCATGATCATTTAAGGTCCGTTTTCCATGCTGGCATGGGTTGGACGGTTTGACTGGGGACTGGCAAGCCAGGAGGCCTCACCAGGCTCCTATCTGATCTGGCAATGTTTCTAGAGCTGGATGCCCTTCCTAATGCCAACCACTCCGAGAGTGTAGTGGGTGCTTTTTGATGAGAAGGAAGCTATCACAGTACAACAGGTATTGTAATAATTTTCAACCACAAAGGTTTGATAACAATGGTTTCAAATTTTGGCACAGGGCCAGCAAGTTCAGGGTGAGGGTAAATCATTTATATTGACCCCAGTGCATGACTGGTACTTATTTTATCGACTCCAAAAGGATAAAAGGCAAAGTCGACCTTAGTGGGATTTGAACTCAGAATGTAAAGATGGACAAAATGCCACTAAGCATTTTGCCTGGTGTGCTAACAATGCTACCAGTTCACTGCCTGACGATTTGATGATATCAATGGATTTCTGTATGTGTGGTCATTCCATTTTAACCCTTTCATTACTATATTTATTTCGAGATGCTCTGTGTTTCTTTCAATTAATTTTAAATACAACAAAGAATTTAGTAAAATAACTTCGTTAGGAACATAAATTGTGACTAAGGTTTGGTGGAAGATTTTAATTCAAAACTTATGAAAACAAGACATTTGTACTACAGAGCCAGAGCCAGTTTCAGCCGGGTTGGTAACGAAATGGTTAACTGGGAATCTTGGGCAAGTTACATCTAGAATCTGCACATTCTTCTACATTTGGGCATTTGGATTTTAGCCGAATTACTATAGCAACAACAAAGTATTTTTACTACTATTTACCGACAGCACAACTGAACAATGGTGATGGATGAAATTGGAATATTTTGTGGAAGATGGGGTGAGTAGGTGGGGCGAGAAAGGAAGTCATATTAAATAGGAAGTATAAAATGAGAAATAAAGTTTAGAAGATGAATATATCATTACTATGCATACAGACATGAATATACACACATACACACACTTGACTATAACATTATATACACTTATACATATGGTGATATTAAGTGAGCCAGAGTTGCTGCCAAGACTACCAACAGAAACCTAGCATAATGAGTGTGTGTGTGTGTTTATATATATGTATGTGTATGTTTGTAGATGCAGACATTTACATGCATACACACGCACGCATGCAATCAAATGACTAACTTACTATTAAATGTTATAAATAACTAATGGAAAATTTTAAAACAATTTGACAAACATGCCAAGTTGCATAATACTTTTGTAGAGGAAGCAATAAGATGATTGGTGAGGCTAAATTTATATTTTTTAACAAGTATCTTTGTCAGAAAATCTTTTTTAGTTTAGTCAGTCTCGCTGACCTGTGTAGCTTGAATTACAGCCCCGGCAACAAGAAGCTCAATATTTAAATATTGGAATGTTTTAAATCTTACATTTTTGTTTGTCTCTTTACGCAAATAAACAGCACTGTGTATCTATGATGTACAAACATCTTCCTCTCAGGAGGTAAATATTGATGTAAAGATGCAGGTGTGGCTGTATGGTTAAGAGGTTTGCTTCACAACCACATGGCTTTGGGTTCAATCCCAGTAAGAGGTACTTTGAGCAAGGGTCTTCTACTATAGCTCTGGGCCAACGAAAGCCTTGCGAGTGGATTTGCTAGATGGAAACTGAAAGAAGCCTATTGTGTGTGTTTCCTTGTCTTGGCATTGTGATAGCTGTAAATGAGTGTCACTGTCCTACAAGCAGTGTCGTTCCTTTCCAATATTCTGCTTGTCTCAGCATGGGGAAAATATTATCTTGCTTAGAAACAGGTGAAGATTAGCAATAGGAAGGGCAAATCCCTAAAAAAAAATCAGCCTCAACAAACTAATAAGAAAAAATACTTAACATAAAAATCATTAACAAAAATTTTTTTATTAGATTGAAAGAGCAATTTTTTTTTGTTTTGTTTGTTTTACCATCTCTCACCTTCTCTTCCATGAACCATTCTCATTTTCTTTACATCCCCTGCCACCAAACTGAGAATCCCCATTGCTCATACCTTTATCCATATTCATTATTCACTTCTATCCTCATCTCTACTGTCTGCCACTCTTCTTTCATACTCTTGCAAACCTACCTACCCCTCCAGCTATCCTCTATTCTCTGCCCTTATTCTTTGTCCTTGTTCGACCTTCTTGTATCTTAGGGTACACCCTGATATCTCATCTCCTCCATCCTTTCTCCTTTTCTTGCTGTGGTAGGACTCAAAGCTTCCTCCCTCAATAGAACCCCCTCCTCACTCTCATGGTATCTTGTCATGCAAATTACTTTGTGACCTCATGAGTGCTGATGTCACAAAAACATGCACCCAGGACATTCTGTAAAGTGGTTAGCATTAGGGCAGGCATTCTGTCAGAGAAACTTTGCCAAAACAGACACTCACTGGAGACAAACGTAATCTTCATGTTAGTCAGATCCTGTTGAAATGTCCAACCCATGCCAGCATGGAAGGCAGGCATTAAATGATGATAATGCTGATGATGATGAATCTGATAGGAAATGAGTTTTATCTAACATTTTAACAATATCATATTTCAAGATTTATTACCATATATTCCACTCCAGGGAATATTTTTCTTTCTCTCTGTAACATCCCAGCTTGCAGTTAACTGTGATGAGATCTTTCTATTAACATTCATTAATAAAGACACATGTTATTGCTGACAGCTAAATAATTTCCCCCATATATGTAATATATATCCTGCCAGAATTGTTGTTAAGCTACTCAACAGCTATTTAAATATTATTCATAAAAGAATATTAACGATAGTTTTATGAAGTTTAATTTGTGTCAGCCAATGTCAGTTTAACCTCATGTGATTTCTCTATTTATTTACTCTCTATACTTTATTTTGCAAGAGCTAACTTTGTGCCTGCTAAGTCCTATGTCCTATGAAAGAAATGAGATGTTAATACAGTCTTACACCACAACTAACAGTTTCACCTTTTATCTAGTAATTTTACCGTTTATATCTTTGCTTTAATATTTAGTTTTACAGACAAGTTTAACCCTTTAGCATTTGGATAATTCTATCAAATTGAATACTTATTAATTCCCATTGATTTGAATTAATCTTTCAGTATCTTGTAACTTCGAGATTTCTATGACATGACTGTATACATTTTGAATGACATTGCAGAGGCCAGATTTTGACATTTTGAACATGAAACAGGCAGAACATTTGAGCCAGATATGGCTAGTTTAAATACAGATCAAATGATGTAAATGAAACCTGGTGTAATCTAATCAAGGACAGTCCTACAAAATTCTTATGATATCAAACATTTGGCGATGAAGCATTTTGAAAGTTTTGGAACCAAGTTGTTATTAATCTAGACGTTAAATCTCTCTTTTTATTCTTTAATAAATTTCATAGCCTTTTTTTCCTTTAACAAACTTCATAGTTTTCATTTTTTTTTTTTTGTGTAACCTAGATCTTCGTCATTCATTACTTCACAATTGCCATTTTAAGAAATGTTGTCTTTAAACATATCTGTTGTAGCTGGGTGTAAAGTTAAGTTCCTTTATTCATTTAACCCTTTCCATTTAAACCAGCCATATCCAGTCAAAGTATTCTTCCCGTTTAATGTTCAAATTATCCATATCCAGCTTCTCACACCTACCCTACAATGAATGTCACTCTAAAAATAATCACATAATCAAAATCTCAAAATTGCAAGATAATCCATGATTAATTCAAAGTAAATAAATAAGCAATACATTTGACAGAATAATTTGAATGCTAAAGGGTTAAATCAGAAGCCAGTTAAGTGGTCAGTATTGACCCCTGGAGATCTCTGGGGCTTTCCAAGGGATCAATAAACACCTGAAATAATTCTAACATTAAGGATACTCAATTATTAACAAACTGAATCTGGAAGAGTTTTGGTAATTTAAGGTTTAAACTCTTTACAGTTCTATATTTAAGAGATCAGGAATTATATACATTATTTACATTTGACAGATATTTGTTCTCATCTTGTTTCTTGTTAACCCGTTTCGGCTGATATACCCTCCAGCCTACATCAAGTGCCTTGGGGAAATTTCGAACCTGGATTCTCATTCCTAAGGTATTTTTCGATGTTATTCAGTGACCTGAATAATAATACTAAATAATAATAATAATAATAGTAACATCAAAAAATACCTTAGGAATGAGAACCCAGGTTTGAAATTTCCCCAAGACACCTGATGAAGGCTGGAGGGTATATCAGCTGAAATGTTGTGTTAACAACAAACAAGATGAAGGCAAATATCCGTCAAATGTAAATAATGTTAAACTCTCTAATTTCCAGCCAAATATTGATGCAGTAATTAATATTCATCAAACACGTTTCACATTAAATATTACAACTGTATCAATATAATACTACTGAGTTTTTATTGTTCTTTATCAATTTTGTTATGTATTTTTATTAGAATTCTTTAAATATTTTTTATTAAAAAGTAGTAATGACATAAAACAACAAAAGAGGAAGGGCATCCAGCTGTAGAAACCTTGTCAGCTTGGATTGGTGCCTGGTGTAGCCCTCTGGTTTGCCAGTCCTCAGCCAAACCATCCAACCCATGCCAGCATGGAAAGCGGACGTTAAACGATGACAATGATGATGATGATGAGATCAAGACTTCTTTCCTTATTTCTATTTTAGAAATGTGCATAAGGGGTGGTCAATAAGTTATCAACGATTCCATGAAAGGAGTCAATGGTATGAGAAGCTTGCCAACCCCAGATTTAAAGTTAATATTTGTAGTAGCTCCCTGAACTTTCTCCAACCTGTTCTTATTCAAGTTACTGTATTTTCAGAGTAACCAACTCCCCTGTTAGTTAACAAAAGCTGTCAACCTCTTCTAGTGAATCATCCAGGCATTGAAGAGTCTGTTTCCAGTGTGTTCATTGATTTTTCATCCATTTGGGGCTTGATAAAAAAAGAAAAAAAACATTACCAATAGGTGCAGGAGTGGCTGTGTGGTAAGAAGCTTGCTTCCCAACCACATGGTTCCAGCTTCAGTCCCACTGCAGGACACCTTGGGCAAGTGTCTCCTACTATAGCCTTAGGCCATCCAAAGCTTTGTGAGTGGGTTTGGTAGATGGAAACTGAAAGAAGCCTGTCACACACACACACACACACACACACACATATATATATATATATATATATATATATATATCTGTATATGTATATGTGTGTCTTTGTGTCTGTGTTTATGTCCCCGTAACTTAGCAGTTCAGCAAAAGAGACTGATAGAATAAGTATTAGACTTACAAAGAATAAATCTGGGATCGATTTCTCTAACTAAAAGCCTTTAAGATGGTACTCCATCCAGTATGGCTGCAGTCAAATGACTGAAACAAATAAGATAATAAAAGAATATTAAAATTGAAATTTATAAGAAGTTTCTAGACAGTGTATACTTCAATAATTGCTACAGCTGTCTTTATTGGTCTGATAATTATTTCATTTGAGCACTTTCAACCTTTTTTTTCTATTCTGAATGTCACAATCAGACAGTACTAGGAATGTTATCCTAGACAAATAATGAAAAATACCTGCTGATCATATATCTTTCTCAGATATATTACCTGTTAATGAAATGTGTTTCAGCTTCATACCTGTCAATCATATATGTCTCACCTGTCTCAACTACACTACCTGTTAATTCTATGTTGCAGCCAAACTACCTGTTCATCACACCTGTCTCACCTTCATTACCTGTCCATCATGAGTCTCTGTTGCATTATTAATCCTTTTTGTTACCATATCGTCATTGAAATACACTGCCTTTGTTTCTGTTAATTTTGGAAATAATGAAGAATTTTGGAATTTTGGATGTTTGGGACATAAATCAACTTGAAGCATTAATTTCAATTTTTGACACAAAGCCAGCAAATTCAGGAGGTGGGGTAAACCGTTTATATCGATACCAGCGCATAACTGGTATTTATTTTATCAATCCGAAAAGGATGAAAGGCAAAGTTGACCTCGACAGAATTTGAACTCAGAACATAAAGATGGACAAAATACCACTAAACATTTTGCCCAGCATGCTAATGATTCTGTTTATTCACTGCCCTAAGGTTTGATAATGCTAATGGATTTATTTACAATGGACGAACAGGTGTCCTCATCTGGTTTGTTGTTATCACATTTCAGCTGATGTATTCTCCAGCCTTCATCAGGTGTTCTGGTGGAATTTCAAACCCAACCCTTTATTTGACTAATGGGGTCCTCTGTTCTCATTCCTAAGGTATTCTTCTTTTGCTGGTGTTATTTTGTTTAGCTTTGAGTCTCTACATCTACACGGGAACTTTAGATGGCTTGAAAGACGAGTTAGTCTCTGATAAAGTTTCTCTGTATGTCTCCATTGAAGTCTAGTGTCGGCTCCGTGCCAAAGTATTAATTGTATTAATGGATTTCCTTAGGGATTTCCGTATGTATGGCCATTCCATTTTTAACTGAGCAATGTGGGTAAACTACAGCTAAAATCTGAAGGGCTAACAATTTCAGAAGAGGGGGGGGGGGGTAAGTTGATTACATCAATCCCAGTGTTCAGCTGGTGTTTTGTTTTTTCATCCCTGAAAGGATGAAAGCCAGTCGACCTTGGCAGAATATAAATCAACATAAAATATTGATGGAAGGTTTTAATTTAGATAAGATTTAAAATGAGATGTTTGTTCCACGGAACAGATACGATCTCAGATTAGAATCAAAAGATCTAAAGGTGTTTGCAGCTGAAACATATCTCTCTGCTATTATCATCAAAGCGAATAACATTTAGTTTATATCATAGTCTCCTTTTTATTCTCTAAATTCTTCCGTTTCTTTCTGCCTGTTCTCCGGTTTTGCTGGCAGCCAACAATAGTTGCGTGATAACCCAGGTGTGTAGCTAATTTCTGTTTGGTTATGGAACTGACAGCGAGGTCAACCCATTGACACGTTGATGTGTGTCAAAGGTCAAAAACCAGCATTTCTTTGCTTATTAATAACACTGATTTTGTCCGACTTAAGCAGATGTTGCTGTTCAGAGGTGTATAAAATTTCAGCCCTTCACTCATCATCATCATCATCATCGTAAATAACATCATTGCCATTACTATCACAAAGAATCTCATCATCACCACCACCACAACCACCATTACATGTATCATCATCATCATCACCACCATCATAAACATCATCATCACCATTGTAAACATCATCATCACTATCATAAACATCAACAGCATCATCATCATCATTATTATTATCAACAAAAGCAAGATCATCATCACCACCATCATAAACATCATCATTACAAGTATCATCATCACCATTGTAAACATCATCATCACTATCATAAACATCAACAGCATCATCATCATCATTATTATCAACAAAAGCAACATCATCATCCTCACCAACACAAACATCATCATCATTATCAACCTCATTGTATTAGCCTCCACTTTTCCATGTTCGCATGAATTGAACAGAACTTGTTAAGACAGATTTTCTACAAGTGGATGCACTTCCTGTCACCAACCCTCAGCTGTTTTCAAATCAGGTAATTTTTCCTTTTGGCCAGACACATTTCTCATGAAATACTGGAAACAAACAACATTGATTGTATGATAGTGATATTAGTTCACTAACAACCATCACATTATGTGTCAAGACAAAGCCACACACAAGCAGATGCACTGTATAAATATGGAGGCAAAGTGGCTGAGATCCTTTTGAGTGTTTTGGCTCACGGAGGCAATGACCAAGACCTTTGGCATTATGTCATGCTTGAGAAGAAGACCCATCAAGCTGAGCAAAATCGCAGTTGTGGCAGATACTGGTGTCACACAAATTGGTACCCATACCAGTGGCATGTAAATGAACCCTGGAGTCACGCAAATGGCACCTGTACCACTTGCACGAAGAAGCAGCCATTATACTCTCAGAGTGGTTGGCATTAGGAAGAGCATCCAGCCATGGAAAACCATGCCAAATCAGACTGGAGCCTGGTGCAGACCCTCAACTTACCAGCCCTGGTCAAACCATCCAACCCATGCCAGCATGGATAACAGACTTTAAATGATGATGATGATGATGATGATGATGATGATGATGATGATGATGATGATGATATATATATATATATATATATATGATGGGTATCTTTCAGCTTCTGCTGACCTTCATTTCCAATATTCTGTGAAAACATGTCCGACTTTGAAGAAATATTTCCTTGTTTGAAAACAGATGAGGATTGGCCACAGGAAGGGCATCCAACTGTAAAATCTATACCTGAACCAATTCTGTCTGACAGTATATATATATATATATATATATATATATATATATATATAATATCAATTAATAAACACAATATATGTTTTTATGTGTTACTATTAGTTCCATGTGATGGGAGCATGCCGGACAGCACCATCTTCAGGCACTGCCTGTATGGTGCTTTTTACATGCCACTAGCACAGGTGCCAGTTAAGTGGCACTGGCATCGGCCACGACTACGGTTTCACTAGACTCAACAGGTCTTCTCAAGCACAGTATATTATCCGACGATTGAAGGGTACTTTTAAACGGATCAGTTATGCGACACTAGTTATGATCTCACTTGGCTTGTTGGGTTTTCTCAAGCAGAGCATATCTCCAAAGGTCTCAGTCACTTGTCATTGCCTCCATGAGGCCCAACGTTCGAAGGTTGTGCTTCACCACCTCATCCCATGTCTTCCTGGGTCTACCTCTTCCACAGGTTCTCTCCACTGTCAGGGTGTAACACTTCTTATCTCACACCAAATTGAGCACTTTTTTTATTGATCTTACCATCATAAAACAGTACATTATATATATATGAGAGAGAGAGAGAGAGAGAGAGAGAGAGAGAGAGAGAGAGAGAGAGAGAGCCTATTGGACGTCTACTTTTGATCTGTTGGTGAAATTTAGGGTGGTTACCACTTTGCTACTGTAGTCTTGGTACTGCAAAGAACTGATGTCAAAGACAGACCTTCAGAAATTGCCAAATGACAGTGTGCGGAGGAAGGGTCTAGATAGAGCTTTACTGTCTGGCCTATTAGGTTTACAGAAATATCAATTTTTATTTAGAAATACCACTCTTCATTTCAATCTTGGTTGTTTACTGACTTTTCGTATGACATTCACGTCAGCTGGAGAACTGGAATCTACTGCAGCACACACATGTTTGGTTTTGCCGCCTCCATGAAATAGTATCTGGTTGTGCTCATAACTGAAATCTGGCAGCAGAATTACGAAAGGGTCTCACCAATATTTCTTCTCCACACTGCAAGTATCAATGTTTTATTTAGCTTGCCTTTGTAAATTATTCTGTTGATGGTTACAGGTTTTTCACTGGGTCACTGCATGTACAGTGGTCAGAGTATCAAGGGAGTGTCTGTGTACAATATGGGTGGAACAAATATCACAATGTTTTTATTATTGTTCAGAAGCAATTGTTTATTTCCTTGACAACATTTTCATTTTTATCTGTATACATTAGCAAAAGATATAAAAAATACACACATTCATGTACGCGTGCGCACACATCATCATCATCATCATCATCATCATCATCATCATGTTTGTTTTTCATGCTAGCACACGTTGGATGGTTTAAAAGGATCGAATGACTAGTAGGACACACACGTCTTGCTCCAAGTCTCAGTTTTTGCATGGTTTCTGTGGCTGGACGTCCCTCCTAATGCCAACCACTCCAAGAGTGTAGTGGGTGCTTTTTACATGCCACCAGCACAAGTGCCATTGATGTGACACCGGCATTGGGCATGACCGTAATCTCACTTGGCTTAACAAGTCTACACAAGCACGGTACATTTGGTGATATCACTGGGAACTGCTTCTCAAGGGGAGACAATCACTTCTGGGTTTATTTTCCTTATGTTGAGAAATCATTATCAGAGAGTGAAGAGTGATCTAAAGAGGCTGGTGTTGGTGTGCATTAGAGTACAGTGAACTTGCCATGAGGACCAGAAAATCCAACATTTTTGGCAGCATCCTTCTTTAGGGAAAAGTTGAAAGGAGAGAAATTATAAGCTCAACAGAGTTGTGCAACTTGGAGCATGTACAACTCTGCTATCTCTCTTTCAATTTCTCACCTTTCAAATTTTCCCTTAGAAAGACACTGTAATCATTCTACCAATAGATATATAAACTCTCTCTCTGTCTCTCTGTCTCTCTCTCTCTCTCTCTCACACACACACATATGCTGAGCTTCGACACAGGAAACTGTGTGCCAAACCCCACTGACTGGTATTGGCTAATCATTTGCCATTGGCTATGGAACGCAACACATTTACCCATCGTGGCACTCTGTTGGTTACGACGACGAGGGTTCCAGTTGATCTGATCAATGGAACAGCCAGCTTGTGAAATTAATGCGCAAGTGGCTGAGCACTCCACAGACACGTGTACCCTTAACGTAGTTCTCAGGGAGATTCAGCATGACAAGGCCGGTCCCTTTGAAATACAGCTGAAATGCGATGAAACATTTTGTCTGGTAATGATTCTGCTAGCTTGACCGAATAATATGTTTGTGTTTATGTACAGGATGCTCCAAAACAACATCTCACATTATGTGTGTGTGTGTGCGTGTGTGTGTATCATGTGATCCAGAAGACTATTGGATGTTGTTATACATCGCTGGTCACAGGGAACCCCATTTGCAGTTGAGTGGACTGGAACAATGTGAAATGAAGGGTTTTGCTCAAGAACACAATGCACCGCTTGGCATGGGAATCAAACTCACAATCTAACGATCATGAGTGCAACACCCTTAACCACTAGGCCATGTGCCTTCAGCATGTCTGTGTGTGTGCGTATGTATGTGCATGTATATGTACGTATGCATGTGTATATGTGTATATATATCATATATATATGTGTGTGAAGGTGCATGGCTTAGTGGTTAGGGTGTTGCACTCGTGATTGTGAGATCGTGGGTTCGATTCCCAGACTGGGCATTGCATTGTATTCTTGAGCAAAGCACTTCATTTCATGTTGCTCTACGATCATTTCTTCATGTGACATGTGGCATCCATTGCACTTCTACAGGCAATGTTGATTTGATGGAGGGAGTGAGCTCATGTCTTCACAAACATTTGATCATTATAAACAAATCATCTGTGTGGTTGTTTGGTAAGAAATTGTCGAACCCTCATACGTCATCTAACGACGGGAGAGTCCATCATCATCATATATATATATATATATATATATATATATATATATATATATATATGTGTGTGTGTGTGTGTGTGTGTGTGTGTGTGTGTGTGTGTGTGTGTGTATATATATGTATGTATACATATGGATGGTGGCTGCCTCACCTTGTACATTAATGGTATTGTTTTCTTGACTCTAGTCACATTTACAAAATCTCTTCCACAGCTGTAGACAACCTTTTGTTGAAAGAAATGGCTTTTCTGTCTGACTGCAGATCATTTAAATAAACAACACAATGAAAGAAGACTTTCTCAGCAATGCCACTGTGCTACTATAAACTGACCAAATGTTGTTTTGGCCTTGGAAGTTTTTGCATACAATAAGATCTGTGAATTAAACTGTTTACAGTTTATCAGTTAAAACCATGCAACAAAATAATCTCTTAAAGGATTAAGAGATTAATTTCGTTTAATCAATCTGGCCAAACCCAAAATACTTCTGGTATGTGTCAATACAATATAGAGCAACAGTTTTCAACTGGGGTCCATGCAAACCAAATAGGAAAATTGGGGGTCCATAATTAGTATTTTAAAGGTCCATGGAATACTTTTGGTTTAGACATGTTCATTGCTAGAAACAGTTAAATTCCTTTCTCAAATGTTTTTCCTTCTTCAAACTACTCAAGTTAACTTGTGAAAAGTAAAACAGGAATTTTGAAAGAAGCATCTAGAAAACTAGTTTTTAAACATCAAATGGCTTTGGAAGTTCTCTGGAATAAAATAGTTATTTCAGGGATCCACAGATTAAGAACAGTTGTGAACCACTGTTTTAGAGGAGGAATTCCAACCACGTTTCGTGGTTCACTACTTCAACAGCTCCTTTATAGGATCCAGTGACTAAAGACATCATCAGGAGGAACCACGTCCGGTTTTGGCCCCTACTCTTCCACCGTTTGCAACATGGTTAGCCCCCCCCCCCCCCACTTTCAAAGGTGTCTTCAGCTCTGGTGTTGAGTACATTACTTCTTTCTCTATTTTTCTTTTCTTCTTTGGTTTCTTCGATGCAGCACCAACAAATGTCAGTGGGCGAATGACCATCCTGCCAAATTGTCCTTTGTGGGTTGGGGGAAGTGAAAATACTGTCTGCCATCATAATCATAGCTATCATCACCATCAGTGTTATTACCATCATCATCATTTTAATGTCTCTATTTTTCCATGCTTTCATGTTTATTGAGGCAGATTTTGTATGGCCAAATGTCCTTCCTGTCACCAAACTTCACCTGTTTCCAAATAAGATAATATTTTTCTCCATGGCCAGACATGTTTCCATGGAAGATTGGAAATGAAGGATACCACTTGCATGATGGTGATACTCATTTACATCCATCATGTGAGATGAACACAGAGGTACACAAACACACACACAAAAATATACACTCATACATACATATATATATACACAACGCATCATCATCGTTTAACATCTGTTTTCCATGCTGGCATGTGTTGGACGGTTTGACTGGGAACTAGCAAGCCAAGAGGCCACACCAGGCTCCAATCTGATCTGGCAATGTTTTTACAGCTGGATGCCCTTCCTAACGCCTACCACTCTGAAAGTGTAGTGGGTGCTTTTTACGTGCCACTGGCACGGGAGCCAGTCGTCTGCGGGGTGGGGGTCTGACATTGACCACATTCATATGGTGCTTTTTACGTGTCACTGGCACGGGGAGCCAGTCAGGCAGCATTGGCAATGACCCACGCATGAATGGTACTTATTGCATGCCACCAGCATGGGAGCCAGTCAGGCAGCACTGAGAACGGCCACAATTACAATTTTCATTTGATTTTATATACAATGGGCTTACACGTACATATATACATATACAATGGGCTTCTTTCAGTTTCTATGTACCAAATCCATTCACAAGGCTTTGATTGGTCTGGAGTTTTAGTAGAAGACACTTAGCCATTGTAACTCACAGGGGGATTGAACTCAAAACCACATGGTTGGGAAGCAAGCTTTTCAATGACACAGCCATACTTACTGTCACGAGCTGGCAAAATTGTTAACACATCAGGCAAAATGCTCAGCGGTATTTCGTCTGTTGCTCCGCTCTGAGTTCAAATTTCACCGAGTTCAACTTTGTTTTTCATCCTTTCAAGGTCAATAAATTAAGTACCAGTCAAGTCCTGGGGTCGATGTGATCGATTGTTCCCCCCCCCCACAAAAATCCAGGCCTTGTGCCTATAGCAGAAAGTATTAAGAGCAACATCACCATCATCAACATTACTATCATCTCAACAAGATTGCCATCATCATCATCATCATCATCACCAACATCACAATTTCAGTATCACCATTACCATTGCCCTCATCACCATCATCCCCCAACAACATTCCCATCATCATCACCACCAACATCATCATCCCCCAACAACATTCCCATCATCATCATCCCCCAACAACATTCCCATCATCATCACCACCAACATCATCATCCCCCAACAACATTCCCATCATCATCACCACCAACATCATCATCCCCCAACAACATTCCCATCATCATCACCACCAACATCATCATCCCCCAACAACATTCCCATCATCATCACCACCAACATCATCATCCCCCAACAACATTCCCATCATCATCACCACCAACATCATCATTGCCATCAGCAGCAGCCGCAGTAGAGACAGAATTTACCTTGTAACCTAATATTTATTGATTTTTCTCTACGGCCGATAGTGAAAAGATCAATCAATGCAGTTGTAATTGTGTCAGTTTGGTTTGAATACATTATGTGGAATGAATCCTTGTGTGAGAGAGAGAGAGGGATTGACCAATGTGGAGGAGAGGAAAGATCCAGAGATATCGAGCCAGAAGGTGAGTGGGTGGAGGAGACATCAGCAGCAGCAGCAGCTGACCATTTGCTTGGCTTTTTGTCTTGAACACACACACACACGCACATAAATGAGGATATGTATGGGTGTGTTTGTATATAGGTGTGCATATATGAACGTATGCATGTGTGTGTGTGTGTGTGTGTGTGTTTTTATTATTTCCCAAGCACATCGTTCTTGATTCAATCCCACTGCATGGCAAGTGCCTTCTACTATATAGCCTTGGATCAGTCAAAGCCTTGAGAGTGGATTTGGTAAGGGAAACTGAGAGAAGCTCATTGTGTGTGTGTGTGTGTGTAAAGTCATAAAAGTGTCAGAGAGAGAATTATAGTGAAGCTAAACTGAGTGAGACTTAATTGAGAAAGGTTACGGGTTTGGATGAGTGCCAGGGTGTAGAACCACCAATGCAATCTTCTTAGTGAAGCAACTGCAAGAGAAGAAGTTCTTAACCAATCCCAAACCATTGCACCTGGAGGTTTAGAGGAGTCTTGAAACAGAGAAACATGGTCTAGAATCAAGATGCTTAACCTTTTTGTTACCATATTTCTGTTGAAATATATGTCTTTGTTTCAATTAAGTTTGAAGTTCTTGAAGAATTTAGTAAAATTATTTTGTCGTTATGAAAGTGGTGTTTGGAACATTAATTAACATTTAATTTTGATGGAAGGTTTTTAATTTAGATCAGTTATTCTCAGCTGGGGTTCATATGGTCCTTGCAGGGTCCATGTAAGATTTTGTTTTTAAAATTCATGTGCAATAAATTGGTTGTACTTCTGCAAGACACAAAATATTTTGACAACCATTTTCTACAATTCTTAATTTTATTCAATTATAAGAACATGAAAAGATTTTTCTAAACACTGAATGGTTAAGAGGGTGCAGTAGAGCAAAATAAGAACCAAAAAGGGTCCACTGGTAAAAAATGGTTGAAAACCACCAATTTAGATCAATATGAAATATAAATTACAGAGATGTACTTGCATAGCAAGTGACTTGATCTGAGATCATGGGCTCAAATAAAAACAACTGCAGCATGGAAGATGTTTGTAAGTCATTTAAGAACACACAAAAAAACTGTTAGTTTCACTTCAACATTTAACCCTTTCGCTACTGTATTTATTTTGAGATGCTCTGTGTTTCTTTCAATTACTTTAAATACAACAAAGAATTTTGTAAGATAACTTAGCTATCATTCAGCTAGTGTTAGGAACATAAATTGTGATTAAGGTTTGGTGGAAGATTTTAATTCAAAACTTATGCAAACAAGGCATTTGTACTACAGAGCCAGGGGTGGTTTCAGCCGGGTTGGTAACGAAAGGGTTAAACTTAATCTGTGTCAAAATATTTTCATCGCTTTGAAACCACGAACTGTTCACTGACAAAACTTCCAAGTTTTGTCAGCGAACAGTTTGTGGTTTCAAAGCCATGAAAATATTTTGACACAGATTAAGTTTAAATGTTGAAGTGAAACTAACGGCTTTTTTGTGTGTTCTTAAATGGCTTACAAACATCTTCCACACTGAAATTAAATATAAAATTTATATTATAGGTCCAGGGCCATTCCAGGCATGTTGGTATGAAAAGAGATGTGACTTTAAGCTAAGAGGAAAGACTTAGCAGTAAAAATAATAGAATAGAATTACTATTATCTTGGAAGTAGCCATGGTCAGTATGCAGAAGCAGAACAGGTAGGCACTGTATATTGCATAGCAATACAAACATTGTGTATACAAAGTGTGCAGTGAGATTTTGGCAGGCTAACGGGAGAAAGATGTTTTTCATACGTAGCAGATACACAGGAGTTGTTTGCAGTGTGAGTTAGCCAAAAAATGAAGCCTTTTGACTGCTCAGATAGAATTAGCTGATAGTTTCTGTTACCAAGGTGATCTAATAACACAATTATCAGTAGTGGAGGTGAGTGCATTGAAAGCATAGTAGCCAAATTAAGAACAGACGAAAAAAGTTCTAGGAGTTTTATTACCTTAGTTGGCAAAGAGAGTGAAAGGCCAGTTGTGTGATGTTTGCTTACGAAATACATTATTATATGGTATGTAATGGAAAGATTTGCCAAGGTTGTTCAGAAGGAAAATGCCTGGATGTGTTGGCATACATGAGCCATGGCTCACAAAGGAAATGACTGGCAGGGGCATGTGGTTATAAAAGAAACCAGATGTTGTGTTCAAGATTAAAGACTGCAGTTGATGCATAGAGTCTGCACTTGTAGAAATATGTGATACATACAGTCGAGTGAAGAAATATCAAACAATCCAAATGTAATAAAAAGCTTGTGGAAGAAGAAGAAACATGAGCAAAATTATGTACAGATGTGTGTCTGTGTATGCTTCCTTGTCTTGTCATCATGTGATAGTTGTAAATGAGTGTCACTGTCATACAAGCAGTGTCATTCCTTTCCAATATTCTACAAAAACATGTCTGCCTATATGGAAATATTACCTTGCTTGGAAACAATTGAAGGTTGGTGACAAGAAGGGCATCCAGCCAAAGAAAATCTACCTCACTGAATTCCATCCAATCCATGGAAAAGAGGACATTAAAATGAAAATAAAAGATGGTGAGCCATCAGAATCATAAGCAAGCCAGGAAAAGTGCTTAGTGTCCATCTGTCTTTACATTCTGAGTTCAAATTCTGCCAAGGTCAACCTTGCTTTTCACCTTTTTGGAGTTGATAAAATAAGTACCAGCTAAGCATAGGGGTTGATGTAATTGACTTGCCCCCAACTTCTGATGCTGGCCTTGTGCCAAAATTAGAAACCAATAGGAAATCTTCTGTATTTTAAGTTATGTTCAGTCTCCACCACTTTCATCAGGAAAGGCTGTGTGGTAAGTAGCTTGCTTCCCAACCACATGGTTCTGGGTTCAGTCTCATTCTGTGGTACCTTGGGCAAGTGTCTTCTATTATAGCCTCGGGCCGACCAAAGCCTTTGTCAGTGGATTTGGTTGACAGAAACTGAAAGAATCCCGTCATATAAACATATATGTATGTATGTTTGTGTGTCTGTGTTTGTCCCCCACGATTGCTTGACAACCAATGGTGGTGTGCTTACGTCCCCGTAACTTAGCAGTTTGGCAAAAGAAACCAATAGAATAAGTACTAGGCTTACAAAGAATAAGTCCTGGGGTTGATTTGTTCGACCAAAAGGTGGTGTTCCAGCATGGCCGCAGTCAAATGACTGAAACAAATAAAAGAATAAAAGGTTAGAAGATGGCAGAACGATGCAGCAAAAAGATGTTAGGCTCCAAGGAGTGTTCTTGCGGCTTTTTCCATTCGTACTTTGATAGAATATGGATAACGTTGTTGTTGTTGTTGTTGTATTTATTTATTTTGAAGGTGTCAAGGAACATGTGGAAAAGTTATTTTAGACAACAGTACAAACCTCAAGCCCCAAAAGCATTAGCTTTCTTTTTGATTGTTTTTTCCATAGTAAAAATCACTGTCAAGAGGTTGTAAGTAGTCTCTGTGAGGCGGCTGGGGGTGGGGACGGGGCTGGGACTGCAACTGTTTTCTCTTATCAGTAGATAGCGGTGATGGTGGTGAAGGTGGTGGGAGTTGTTTGTTTTCGCTTCTTTTTTTTTCTTCTTTTGTTTTTTTCTGCTGTTAAAATGTTTTAATCTTTTAATCTTTTAATCAAGCAGGATTAATCCCTCCCACATCAGTGTTTCGGAATTAATGTTAGATATTATTATATACACACATACGCGCACACACACACACACACACACACAGTGCCAGATATCTACAACATAGAATCACACACACACACGTAATGCATATATATATATATATATATGTATATTCTTTTTATTCTTTTACCTGTTTCAGTCATTTGACTGCGGCTATGCTGGAGCACCGCTTTTAGTTGAACAAATCAGCCCCAGGACTCATTCTTTGTAAGCCTAGTACTTATTCTATCTGTCTCTCTTGCTGAACCGCTAAGTTACGAGGATGTAAACACACTAGCATTGGTTGTCAAGCGATAGTGGAGAGACAAATATAGATACACAAACATATATACACACACATATATATATATATATACAACGGGCTTCTTTCAGTTTCGGTCTACCAAATCCACTCACAAGACTTTGGTTGGCCTGAGGCTATAGTAGAAGACACTTGCCCAAGGTGCCATGCAGTGGGACTGAACCCAGAACTATATGGTTGGTAAGCAAGCTACTTATCACACAACCACTCCTGCACCTATATATATATATCATCATCATCATCATCATCGTTTAACGTCCGCTTTAATTCAGATTTCAAATTCCAAATTCCGAATTCACTTGCCTCAACAGGTCTTCGCAAGCAGGGTTTTTAGTGTCCAATGAAGTAAAGATACGAATTAGTGAGCTGGCTACACTTCTGGCAGAGGTCACAGGTTATGCTCTCACTTGCCTTGCCGGATCTTCTCACGTACTGCATATTTCCAAAGGTCCCGGTCACTGGTCATTGCCTTGGTGAGGCCTAAAGTTCAAAGGTCGTGCTTCACCACCTCATCCCAGGTCTTCCTGGGTCTTATATATATATGTATATATATATATATATATATATATATATATGGGTTTGTTTCAGTTTCCGTTTATCAAATCCACTCACAAGGCTTTGGTTGCCCTTAGGCTATAGCAGAAGACACTTGCCCAAGGTGCCACGCACTGGGACTGAACTCAGAACCATGTGGTTGGGAAGCAAGCTTCTTACTACACATCCACGATGCAATGTGCTTCTTTCAGTTTCTATCTACCAAATCTACTCACAAGGCTTTGTTCATCCCAAGAATACAGATGCTCACTCAAGGTTCTATGCAGTGGAACAGAACCCAAAACCGTGTGGTTTAAATGTTTGACTTTATTAATGTTTTGTCAAGAAAGACCCAACAGTCACAGAGTATAGCAAATACACTAGAAGTTCAAACTTCAAAACCATGGCAACAACAGGAAGCATATCAGAATAAATAGATGCCTATCTACTACTAATCATAACTGATCATAACTGAAGTCCTAGCAGGTTCCACGACCCAGCTACAGCAAGCCAACACATTCTAAAGCATTGTCGTTTCAGAGACTTCACACAACTTATCCTAATATATCATGGTTTATAAACAATACAAATGATCCAGGGAAGATTCAGTAGAATTGCAAGTGAAACGCTTTCCCATCATAAACAAACACAGCAATGCATTCACACCTCATTATGCAAATAACAATAACAATTCTCTAGACATCACTTTCTGCTCCATACATCATGCTACAACAACAACATAGTAAAAATATATCCCCCCCCCACCCCCCCAACCAACTCTATTCTGACTACCTCATCAGAATACACTTGCACATCAATAAACAAAATCACTTCTTTACAAAGCTCAAAAATTCCAGGTGGAACTATTTCTGTCAAGAAACAAGATTAGTTTAGAGAATTGCACATTATCACAATCATCGACATAGACTCTGCAATGTGCAGAGTGTACTTTCAATGAAATAATTATAATATAATGATAAACCCATGTAAAAGTCATATCCCACAAGGTTACATAAAATAATGCAAGTCTAATTACACAACTGCAATAAGCAATCTGATAAAAACTGAGGTTAATCTGAAAAGCACACATTACACATGAAACAAACACACACACACACATGCACACATGAAGCACTACACATGTGTGTATATATATATATATATATATATATACACATACACGCACATATACTTGCGCACACATGAAGCACCACACACGTATATATATGTATATATATATATATATATATATATACACATACACACATACATACTAGCGCGCACACACACTTACACACACACACACACACACTTGCACACACACACACTTGCATGTACACACACACACACATACACACCACATGCAATAGAAACAAAATTCAACAACAAAGCAAGAAAATAGTAAAGAGAATGGATGGTAGAAAATGAGAAAACTGGCAAATATTAGTATGCAATATAAACAAGAAAACAAAGTAATTAACAGTAACAACAGTAACAACAACAACAACAGCATACCACCCAGCATCCCACCCACACTTCACAACAGCAGGCAGACTTCTTTATCAAATACCTTTTTTAAAAAAATCAGACATCAAAACTCTATACACAAAGAAGACAGAAAGAAAATCACAAAGTAGGCACAGTTCACCTTGTCCTAGACTTTGACCTTGACTCCTCTCTTTAGGCAGATTCCAAGCAAAAAAAAGTACATAAAAGAAACAAAGAAAAAGCTATTAAAAAAAGTTGAATGTAAAATAACAAAATCTTAAGTCTTAGTCTGACAAAAATCTCATCCTCATCATTTAGCATCCACTTTTCTATGCTTGCATGGGTCAGATGGAATTTGTTGAGGCAGAGTTTCTACAACTGGATGCTCTTCCTATCACCAACCTTCTCCTGTTTCCAAATTAGGTAATATTTCCTCTTGGTCAGACATGTTTTTCATGGAAGATTACATACATCGCTTGTTTAACGATGATATACGTTTACAATCATTACGTGATATCATGACAAACATACATACACATAGATACAAAGATACAATGGGCTTCTTTCAGTTTCTCTCTAGCAAATTTACTCACAAAGTTTTGGTTGCCTCAGGGCTATAGTGGAGTATACTCGCCCAAGGTGCCACACAGCAGGACTGTACTTTAAACTGCATGGTTAGGAAGAAAGCTTCTCAGCTGCACAGCCATACCTGTGCCAATACATATGTCTAAAATTTCATACTCCTTCGTTATGATATTTCTGTTGAAATTCCCCACCATGTTTCAGTTAATTTTTAAAATTATGAAGAATTTAGTAAAATATCGATGTTATTTAGCTGGTTTTCAGAACACAGATGAGGTGGTGAAGTATGATCTTCAAACATTGGGCCTCACAAAGGCAATGACTAGTGATTCCGACCGTTGGCGATATGCCATGCTTGAGAAGACCTGTCATGCCAAGTGAAATCTGTTGTGGCCAATGCTGGCATCATGTCACTGGAACCCATGCTGGTGGCATGTAAAAAGCACCAATTGGGTGTTGGGCCTCACAAAGGCAATGTGGCTGATGTTGGTGTCATGTAACTGTCATTCGTGACACTGACTTTTTGAAGACGTGATTTTGTGGCATGTAAAAGCACCCATTACACTCAAGGAGTGGTTGTCATTTGGAAGGACATCCAGCTGTAGAAACCTTGCCAAATCAGACTGAATTCTGGTGCAGCCTCTCAGCTTACCAGCTCTGGTCAAACCTTCCAACCCATGCCAGTATGGAAAACAGATGTTAAATGATGATGATGATGATGATGATGATGATGATGATGATGATGATGATGAAATGACCCCAGGAATTGTTTTCTTAAGCCAAGTACTTACTCTATCAGTCTCTTTTGCCAAATAATTAAGTTACAGGGATGCACAGACACATACACAGTTGGCTAAGAATCCATCAATCAGAAAAAATATGCATTTGTATGAATTTTCTTCCATAACATCCAACTCTGAAGAGTGCAAGGTTACAGAATTAGGCTGTATCTAACATCCTGTTGAATCCATAGTGCAAAACCAATTGGTAAGACCAGCTTTAATGGATAGATAATACTACACGCTTCGATTAATATATTAATATATTTTTAGGTTAGTTGAAATGTTTGTCACATATTTCAAGTGCTGAAGGCAAATACACTGCAGTTACCATGGAGAAAAACTGCAGTGTATTTACCTTAAGCAGTTGAAATATGTGACAAACATATTTCAACTAACCTAAATTGTGCCAATGCTTCATTAGTGTGTGTGTGTGTGTGTGTATGTATGTATGTATGTATCCTTCTCCTCATCATCATCATTGAACATTCGTTGTCCATGCTGGCATGGGTTGGATAATTTGACCAGGACTGGTGAGCTGAGGGGCTGCACCAGACTCCAATCTGATTTAGCATAGTTTCTACAGCTGGATGCCCTTCCTATCACCATATATATATATATATATATACACACACACATACATACATACATATATATATATATATATATCTTTGGAAATGTGCTGTGCGTGAGAAGACCCGGCAAGCCAAGTAAGATCGTTGCCAGTGCCCCTGGACTGGCTCTTGTGCGGGTGGCACATAAGATGCACTATTTTGAGCGTGGCCGTTGCCAGTACCGCCTGACTGGCTCCCGTAGGATTTTCGAGTGAGATCGTTGCCAGTGCCCCTGGACTGGCGTGTGCGGGTGGCACATAAAAGACACCATTTCGAGCGTGGCCATTTTCGTGCGGGTGACACGTAAAAGCACCCACTACACTCTCTGAGTGGTTGGCGTTAGGAAGGGCATCCAGCTGTAGAAACTCTGCCAAATTAGATTGGAGCCTGGTGTTGCCATCCGGTTTCACCAGTCCTCAGTCAAATCGTCCAACCCATGCTAGCATGGAAAGCGGACGTTAAACGATGATGATGATGATAATGATGATATATATGTGTGTGTGTGTGTATAGATATAGAGAGATAGATAGATAGACAGACAGGCGGACAAATAGACAGATACACACACACAAACAAACAAGCTTCTTTCAGTTTTCTGGCCCAGGGCTATAGTGGAAGACACCTGCCCAAGGTGCCATGCAGTGGGACTGAACCCGGGGACCATGTGGTTGGGAAGTGAGCTTCTTACCACACAGCCACACTTGTGCCTATACACACACACACACACACACACACACACACACAGAGCAGGCTTCTTTCAGTTTCCATCCACCAAATCCTCTCACAAGGGTTTTAGTTGACCTGGAGCTATAGTAAGAAACTCTCATCCAAAGCACCACACAGTGGGACAGACTGAACCTGGTACCATGTGGTTGGGAAGTGAGCTTCTTACCCCACAGCCATGCCTGTGCCTATAGTTGCAAAAAAGGTTAAACATCTCTGGAGACAGATTTTCTTCTTCTTTTCCTTTTTTTTTTTCTGCTGACTGCACAAATAATCTCAGTTAAAGTTTTTGTTTTCGTTTAACACATCATATTACATAAGATCCTTTCTGTCATCAGTGATCTAAGTTTACCAAATGAAACCCGATCACCACCGCTCCCCCCCCCTCCACCTCCTTTCAGCACATACGAAATATGCTCCCAGTTTTAAGTGAGTAACATAACCACGTCTAGGTTTACTGAGACTAAATAGAGTTGAATTACTTGGATCTTCTCTTTGTTTTAGGTACAGGCATGGCTGTGAGGTTAAGAAATTCACTTCACAACAAAGTGGTTTCAAGTTCAGTCCCCTCCACTGTACCTTGGGCATGTGTCTTTTTACCCAGTCTTGGGCTGATCAGAACCTTGTGATTGGGTCTGGTAGGCAGTAGACAAACATTAAATAGGAACCTATAGTGTGTGTGGGGGGGGGGGTCTTCACTGTCATCAGTTTTCCAGGCTGGCATGGGTTGGACTGTTTGACTGGATCTGGTAAGGCCAGGAGGTGCATATGGTTCCATAGTCTGTTTTGGTATGATTTCTATAGTTGGACGCCCTTCCTGATGCCAACCACTTTACAGAGTATATTGGGTGCCTTTTATGTAACACCCGTACCAGTACTTTTTACATGGCACCACTATCTCCTGTAGTCTTTATGTGGCACCAGCACCAGTGCTTTTTATGTGATACCGGCACCAGTGCTTATTGCGTGGAACCAGCACCAGTTCTTTTTACATGGAATTAGCATCAATGCTTTTTACGTGGCACCAGCACCAACAGGGTCACCAAGTACCTTGCATGACAAAAACCCCTTGACTTAGTAGTATTGAAGGTGTGTGGCTTTGTGCCAGTTTGAGATATCATCATCATCATCATCATTTAATATCCCTTTTCCATGCTGGCATGGGTTGAATAGTTTGACAGGAGCTGGCCAGTTGGGGAGCTGCATAGGTGCCATTTCTCTGTTTTGGCACTGTTTCTATGGCTGGATAGTGGCTGGCATCTTCCTAATGCCAACCATTTTACAGAGTGTGCTGGGTGATTTTCACGTGGCACTGGCACAGGAGCTTTTATATGGCACCAGTATGGGTGCCTTTATGTGGCACCGGCATAGGTGCTTTAACGTGGTACTGGGACAAGCACTTTTTACATAGCACCAGCTCCCACAAGCCTGCAATAGAAGGACTTCTCAGCTGAGAGAGGGATTGGGGGCATGGTCATAAGGGACATGCCTGTATGTATGGATGGCCACGTTGTTACTTAGTTTGGCGTATCTTCTGGAGCACAGCAAACCACCAAGTCCTGGTCCCTTGTCGTCTCCTCTGTGAGGCCCAACATCTGAAGACCCTTTACACACACACACAATCTATTCACCCCTACCTTTTATGCACTTCACTCACCCCTCAGCCATGTCTAATCTCTACAGTTATCACCTACACTTCCTCATCTTCCCCACTCATCAGCCACTCAACACTTGTTCTTCATTTATTATATTCACCCCCTCACCCATTCCCCATGTCTCACTCCCCTACACACTCATGTAACCTCCCAGTTCTGCCCCAATTCAATTCTACTCACCTCATACCTTGAGGTCCACACAGACACCTCATCAACACAATTTGTATCTCTTCCAAGCTCCACCCCCAATTCCACTCCACCTTCTCTTCTAAAATGTAAGGAACCATGTGGTTCCTCTACTGCAAGAAACCTGTTCTCTTCTGGCCATTTTCTCTCATACATTAACTTGACTTCTTCCATTAAGCCAACTCTTCCCCTTGTGATTCATAGTCTTGTAAGCAGCGTGGTGACCTCACTGGTGCTGGTGGCATAAAAAAAGAAAAGGCACCCAGTACACTCTGTAAAGTGGTTGGTGTTAGGAAGGACATCCAGCCATAGAAACCATGCAAAATAGACAATGGAGCATGATGCAGTTCTTGGATGCATCGGAGCTTGTTGGGCATTAAATGACGATGATGATGATGTATGTGTGTGTCTATGAACTGAACAGGATTGCAGGAGTGCAAAGAAAATGTGAATTATGCAAGCCCAAAGCCAATTCTTTGCTTTCCGTCCCTATAGATACCAGTGCCCAACCTGTGGCAGAGCCCTGGCCACAGTTGAAAACATTTTGCCCCATCTTCTTCCCCCATGTGATATCTTTGATCAGCATCAACAACAACAAACAAACTAATAATAATAACAACAATAATAATAATCCTTTCTACTGATTCACAAGGCCTGAAATTTGGGGGGAGAGGACTAGTCGATTACATTGACCCCCAGTGTTTCACTGGTACTTAATTTATCAATCCCAAAAGGATGACAGGCAAAGCCAACCTCAGCAGAATTTGAACTCAGAATGTAAGGACAGATAAAATACTGCTAAGCATTTTGCCAAACATGTTAACAATTCTGCCAGTTCGCCACCTTAATAATAATAATAATAATGATGATGATGATGATGATGGTGATGGTGGTAGTGGTGATGATGATGATGATGATGATGATGAAACTACTGAACAATAATAATAATAATAATAATAATGTGTATGTCCTTTGTGTGTGTGTGTGTATTTATATTTGCACTTTACAATAAAATTACACTGCTGTACAAGCAATGGTGTTATTGTCATTTTCCTTGTCAACAAATCATCTTGCCGGCTTTGCAACTTCAGAGATATGTGTACAGTAGGAGATCCTTTACTTGAAAAGCAGGTACGGGTCGGTGACAGGAAGAGCATCTGGTTGTTGCCAAAATCTGTCAATAATATATCCATGCAGCCTATGCAAACATGCAGAAACAGATGCAAAAAGAAGAAAAGAAAAACAAAAATTGAAAACAACCCTGAATTTTGCGTTTGTGACATCCTTTACATGTTTGGTGTTCTAAGTTTACCAAATGAAACCTGATCCCTAGCATCCCATCTCTTGGCAGATTATACAAGATATACTTCAGTACTAAGTTAGTAAATGTTACTACTTCTAGGTTTACCAGTGTTAAGCAGAGATTACTTTGATCTTCTTTTATTCTGGTGAAGCATGAAACAAGAATTTAAATGAAGAGAAAAATAATAATAGAATCGACAGAGAGATGTAACAGAAAACACAATCTCAAACATTAAAACAAAATTGCTTAATTTTTTTAAACTTATTTTTAAAAAAATTAAATATATTTATTTTATAAAATTTATTTGTTTGTTGGATATTTTATGCTGAGAACAGTGCAACCAAACCAGTCGAGTACTGGGTTGGATTTTTATTGACTTGCCCTTCCCCTCAAAATTGTTGGCCCATGCTAAAATTTGAAATCATCATCATCATCATTATTATTATTATTATTATTATTATTATTATTATTATTAAGGGTGGTGAGCTTGCAGTATTGTTAGCATGCTGGATGAAATACTTAACAGTATTTCACCTGTTGGCACAAGTTCAAATTCCGCTGAGGTTGACTTTACTTTTCATCCTTTTGGGGTTGATAAAAGTACCAGTTAAACACTGGGGGTCAATGTAATTGACTCATACCCTCCCCATAAAAACTGTTGCCATTGTGGAAAAATTTGAAACCATTATTATTATTATTATTATTCAGTAGTTTTATTTTTATAACGTATTTTCACTTCACTACCGAGCGCAGCTCTGTGCGCCTTGGGTATGTGCTCTGGTTTGCTGTGGTGCTCTTATGTTTACTGTATTGAAAGTGTTTTGCGTAGAATGTGTGCAGTACCCAGTAGTGCAATTTTCTGTATGTTATATATATTTGTAAGTCCTGGTGTTTTTGTTATGTATTTGTCTGAATATTTTTTTATTATACCTAAGGCACCTACTATGATAGGAATTGTTTCTGTTTTTAGATTCCACATTCGAGTTATCTCTATTTCCAGGTCTTTGTATTTTGAAAGTTTTTCCATTTCTTTTAGAGAAACGTTGTCATCTGCTGGTATTGAAACATCAATTAGAATATTATTATTATTATTATTATTATTATTATAGCTGCAAGCTGGCAGAAAGGTTACCAACATTTCATTCATCTTCACATCCTGGATTCCAATGCCGCCAGGGTTGGCCTTACCTTTCATTTTTCGGGGTCAATAAAATAAATACCAGTTGAATCGTGGGGTTGATGTAATCGACTTATTCCCCACACATCCCTGAACTTGCTGGCCTTGTGCCAAAAACTGGAAATCATCATTATTATAAAAGCAGCGAACTGGCAAAATCATTAACACATCAGGCAAAATTCTTAACAGCATCTTATCTGCCTTGACATTCTGATTTCAAATTCCACCAAGGTTGGATTCGTCTTTCATCTTTTCAGGGTCGATAAAATAAGTACCAGTCAACTTTCCCCTCCCTTCAAAAATTGCTAGCCTTGTGCCAAAATTAGAAAGAGTTTTTCTTCTTCAATTCTTCTTCTTCTTTCTTCTTCTTCTTCTTCTTCTTCTTCTTCTTCTCATTCTTCTTCTTCTTCTTCTTCTTCTCATTCTTCTTCTTCTTCTTCTTCTTATTATTATTATTATCATCATCATTATCATTATTATTATCATCATCATCATCATCATCATCATTATTATTATTATTAATAATCTGTGTTGTTTTGTAATCTTTTAGCTAAACATATTTATTGTTCTGTTGTACAGATGGTTCTGACATGAACACTTACGATAATTCATGATATCTTTAATGTAAAACACAGGATTATAATAATAATAATAATAATTGCTGTTGCTGTCAGAGTAGCATGGCTCCTCAAACTGTTGCAAGTGCTGCTGCTGCTGCTGTTGGTGCTGTTTTAATGCAACAAACAGTAATGTGTTTATTAATGCACTTGTTGTTCTCTCTAATTAGGCGACTTTATACTAACGAAGACAGCAACTACTACCAGACACCCTGGGGTTTCGGTGGTTATTATTGAGAACTGTTACCATGTTGGAGGCGGGGGAGAGGGGGGAGTTTTGTCATTGTTTTGGTTGAGTAATTAATGCTTGACATATTAGCTCTAGTTCTCTTCTCTCTCTCTCTCTCTCTCCCCCCCCCCCCACCCTTGTGTGCACACACACAGACACGCATCCTGTTTCTCCACACTCTTTTCGTTTCTTTGTGAGTATTTATAAGACTGTGTGGTTGTGTGCACATATATATGTCTATGTAGTTGCGTGCATATATCTGTGTGCGTGTAGTTGTGTGCACATATTTGTGTGTATTTGTGGTTGTGTGCACGTGTGTGTGTAGTTGTGTACATATACCTGTGTGTGTGTGGTTATGTACACGTGTGTGTAGTTGTGCATATATCTGTGTGTGTGGTTGTATGCACGTGTGTGTGTAGCTGTGTGCATATATCTGTGTGTATGTGTGGTTCTGTGCACGTGTGTGTAGTTGTGTGCACATGTGTGTATGTGTAGTTGTGTACATATATCTGTGTGTGTGTTTATGTTGAGAGCTTGATGTGTTCAGTATAGAAAACCCGTAGTGGTGCTGAAATGAATTTGAACTTCAACTCTGAATTCTTCATCCAAGACTGGGTCCACAGTGTCAAGAATGGCGACAAGAGCTGATATGGACGTAGGGATGTGGACGAGTGCTCCACAGTCGGTATGCTGCAGCACACTGGTGTGCCACAAGACAAGGCTAGGTGTGCCACAGTGTAACCTGAATATAATTTTTTCCCCTATACTTTTAGTTATGTTTTTAGTTCATGTGTGCCACTGAATTCTGAAAAGAGCACAGGTGCACCGCAAGAGAAAAAAGGTTGTGGAGCACTGATGTAGATAAACACAACTAGGCTTCACACATACACACACAGATTCAGAAAGATACCTGTGTGTATATATACATGCGTGGTGTGTGTGTGTAATTATATTTTTAATTACATATACAGGGTGTTCAAAAAGTCTCTCCACAGTGAATTTCTTTTCATCCTGTGCATGTGCAACTTGGCTATCACTGCATGGGCGCCCAGGTGTCAGCCATTGTCCCTCAGTCATTGTGTACCCTTCAGCATGTTGATATACTAACCATCGAAGAACATACGTTTTTAGTTGAATGGGTGTTTCGAGCTGGAAACAAATACACAGATACTGTGAAACAGAAGTTCAGTGAAACCTTTCCAAATATTGTTGTTCCACATTGTGACACTGTGCGAGATTTGATAAGAAAATTTAGAAACACAGGCTCAGTGGAAGATGCAGCAAGAAGCGGTAGGCCTACTGTTCTTTCATACGAAATACTCTCCACATCAAAGTCCTTATGCAAATTGTCACAGGAAATGTGTGTAGAAGAGTCAACTTTTGTATTGAAATTGAAGGATAACACTTTCAACACCTCTTATAAAGTTTTTTAAAGCCTTGTAAAGTCTAATATATTCTTTTGTAGTCTTTATACCGTCTTATAAATATTTATTTTGCAATGAAATACTTATTGCGGAGAGACTTTTTGAACAGCCTGTATATGCTGAGTTATACTAGCATATACTTGTGTTTATGCTATAATAGTTTTCTATTGTGTAGCTAGACATAGAGGCCAACATTTGTGTATGTTAGAGAAGAGGTGGGGGTGAAAGAAGAGAAATAAATGAGGGTGGGAGACAGAGAGAGAAAGAGGTAATTAAGAGAAATGGAAATGAATGGTGTTTTCTGTATATATTGAAAACATGTATTATATCAGGTTGAATAGAAAGTAAGTAACGTTTTGAACCATGAAGAATTTGTACTGGATTTTGGCAGTGTTGAATTGTTTTAGAACATTATTTTGAAATTGTCTGATAATACAGACATAGACTTACCCAAATGCATCAATAAATTAACATTGATATTTTCTTCACCGTTGTTACAATAATCTGAAATGTGTGATATTTGAGCAATGTTGCTATTCAATTTCAAAAAAGGACATAAAGCAGCTGAAACTGCTCGTGGTATCAACAAAATGTTTGATGAGGAAATGACCAGTGAGTGGTCAGCTCCGAAATGGTTTAAATAATTTCACAGTGGAGACCAGGGCCTTGAAGATCCTGAGCACAGTGGACACCCATCGATGACGGTCAATTAAAGACCATCATTGAGAAACCTCCACTCGAGAACTGGCAAAAGAACTGTAAGTTAGCCAGAAAACTGCTTGCAACCATTTGCATGCAATTGGAAAATAAAAAAAGCTCGACAAATGGGTACCACACAATTTGAATGAAAATCAGACAATGCGCAGATATGAAGTTTGCTTGTTGCTTCTTCTCCGTAACCAGCCCGATCCATTTCTCGACCGTATTGTAACTTGTGATGAAAAGTGGATTCTCTACAATAATAATAAAATGTTCTTTGCGGTGGTTGGACCAAAATGAAGTACCTAATGCCAAGCTCTTCAAAAAGAAGGTTCTAGTGACTGTTTGGTGGTGTAATGCAGGTCCCATCCACTATAACTTCTTAAAACATGGAAAAAACCATTACTGCAGAAACATATTGCTATGAAATTTGCCAAAATGAACGAAAAACTGCTTCTCCTCCATCCCAGACTGCTCAACAGACGCACACACACACACACAGAGTGGGTTTCCATACAGTTTTCATCTACCAGATTCACTCTCAAGGCACTGCTCAGCCCAGGGCTATAGTAGAAGACACTTGCCCCAAAGTGCTGTGCAGTGGAACTGAATCCAAAGCCATGAGGTTGCAAAGTGAGCTTCTCAACCACACAGCCTTGATTCAAAGAAATTTTTATCATCATTTTATGGCCACTTTTCCATACTGATGTGGGTTAAATAAGACTTTTGAGGATATTATCCTATGACCAGACGCCTTTCCTGTTTCCAACCTTTACTTGGTTTTTGAATGAATTTTATTCCACTAGTCTTCACACATCAAACTACACACACACACATTGAATAGCTCCAAGGAAGCTTTAGGATGTTGCACAAGCTCTCTGCACTGAGTGAACTGCTTGTTGTAGCTGAAACAGTTGTAAGCTAATGAATGTGATTATATAATTCCTGTTCACTTGTCATTTATTAATTAATGTCTGTGTAAGGTGGGCCTTCTTCCTTACAGTTTTTGTGTACAAATTTCACCCACAAGGCATTGGTTAGTCCAAGGCCAAAGTAGTCCAAGGTGTTATACAGTGGGACCAACCTTAAACCAAGTAGTTACAAAATGAATTCTCATACATCACAGCCATTCCTGCACCTCATTTTAGCACTTGAAAATATTTTCATAATATTTAAATGAATAATTCAAGTGCTGCCCCAGCATGGCCACAGTCCAGTGGTTAAAACCAATAAAACACAGGTTCATTAATTGCTTCATATACACAAAAATTTCTTCTATCAAGTTCCATGTTTAGTCTAACCAACCATTTTATTACTCTCTCTCCCTCTCTCTCTCTCTCTCTCTCACTCTCTCTCTCTCCCTCTCTCTCCCTCTCTCTCCCTCTCTCTCTCTCTCTCTCTCTCTCTCTCTGACATTTCTGTGGAATGGTGTTTATCTGTTCTATCAACTCCAGAAACTCTAATCCAAAAACTGTAGATAAAAACCATGTCTTAATATTCTGAAATTTATCTTAATCTGTTAGCTTCTGCTGGTATGTGTGCACATGTATATGTTAGTGTTTGTATATGTATGTATGTATGTATGTATCAGTATGGGCGTGTATGTGTATGAATCTGTTTATGTGTATTTATATATACATACTTATATGTGTGTGTGTGTATTTGTGTATTTACTTAGCCATATATTTAGTACTTTTTTTTAAATTTTATCTTTTCTTCCTCAACTCATTCTTTTAGTCTGGTATTTAATCCTTTCACATTCAAGTTATTCTGGCAAATTTATTGCTTATTTATTCACATTGTTTTGAATTAATCCTGCTTTAATCTCGTAGCTTCAAAATTTCGATGATGAGATTGTATACTTTTAGAATAGCATTCTAGGGTAGGTGAAAGAGGCAAGATCTAGACAGTTTGAACATAAAGCGGGTAGAATCTTTGGGCCGGGTGTGGCCAGTTTAAATGCTAAAGGGTTAAACTCATAACAATATTCTGATTAAACCAGCATTCCTGATGCTTTGGATTTTAAAATTTAACTGAATTTAAATTACCTGTCACAATTATGTAATACATTTGATATCATTTATCTTAATGGAACAGCTGTTGAACACCATTAAAGTATGAACTGTATGTGAAATTTATGCTTTTATGCTAAATATTTTGCATTTTGATTAATTTACCTTAATTTTACCCTAGTTTCTGCACGTTGCTTTAGTCTTCTCTTTATCTTTATATCTTTGCTGAATTTGTAAACAAGTCTGTCGCTTGAAAACAATGTTTAGGTTATGTATACTTTTTCAAAATGTGATTTATAGATTTTTAGTTTACAGATATGGCTGTAGAGTTAATAAGTTTGCTTTCAACGACATGGTTTCAGATTCAGCTCATTGCATGCATCTTCTACAATGGCTCTGGGCTGATCGAAGCCTTGTGAATGAATTTGTAGATGATAATTAAAAGAAGCTCATTTGTATGACTCTGTGTGTGTGTGTGTGTGTGTGTGTGTGTGTGTGTATACTATAAAATTAACAGAATGAGTTAAAAACCCAAGGCTGTAAAAGATTTCAGAACATTTATAAAGAGAACGTCTTACAGTTGTGTCTGGGATATTTTATATATCCCTTCATCGGAGATGGTGCGAGAAAATGGTTAAGCAACAGTTATTCTAGATAAGATATGAAATAGAGAGTGAAGTGTATATATGTGTGTGTGTTTTTGAATAGCCTTATCTTCAGATTCGAGGATAGTTGTAAATGAGTGCCATCATACAAACTGCATAGTCCAGTGGTTCCCAACCCCTTTTATTTAAATGAGTTTTCCCACAAACCCCTTTTAATATACTTACCCTTATGTATGCTGATATATATATATATATATAATAAATAAATAGTTACCAGGGTAGCAATTCATTTATCGCACTACATCTCTCCACTCTTAGTTTTCTGATATTTCCTTTCTTTCTCCTTCTCTTTCTCCTTCTCTTTCTCTGAATTGCATTTGACATTAAATCTATTAACAGTATTTTAAAAAAATAACTTGCCAGCATTCCCTTCATCATATATGCAGTCATCACATTCAGTTAAAATATCTTATTGATGTGTTTTGTTTTTCTTTTTTTTTTCCCTGATAAGAAGATTGCATTGTTTTACATCATTTTATTCCTTCTGGAATAATACCAGTGTTTTCTTCGATACACATGTCGGAAGTATAGAGATTTGAATAACACCTGTGTTTAACTCTATTTCATTATTTATCTGTTATATATATATATATATATATATATATATATATACATGTATATGTATGTATATATATGAAATTTTGAATTTAGTTCGCAGACCCCCAATGCTACCTTTGTGGACCACCAGGGGTCTGCGGAATCCAGGTTGGGAACCACTGGTATAGTAAGACAACGGGGTAACACTGTTGGTAGGAGAGGTTAGCAAGGTAAAGGACCAAGGTGGGCACCGTTAATTGCAAAGTTAACTTTGTCAACTGTTAATCCATTAGCCAAAAAGTTAACTTCGATAACTGTTAATCAGTTGATTCTTTAAGAATGTAACAGAAGTCTACTGACCAAACAAGTAAAAGACCTCTTTAAACAGACAGGCAGCTATTTAACAGGCAAATAGCTATATCTCATAGAAGAAGAACAAGAAGAAGAAAAAAGGAGGAGGAGGAGGAGGAAGAAGAAAAAAAGAATTCTTGAACAACCATTAGTTAAGAGGGGATAAAATAGTCATAAGAAATAAACAAACAAAATATAATAAAACCTGGTGTGGTGGATGTTACAAGAAAGGCTTTGATATTTTATTACAGTCGAAGATATTTGAGACACAAACTTATACACAATGACAATTAGAAAAAGAAGAAAACTAGGGAGAGAGAAAAACAAACAAACAAAAAAACCCTTCATAATCTTGTGTTGTGTGTATTAAAGATATAAAGGCCAGGGGAAAGCCTGGTCACTAAATGAGTTTGAAACTTCCAAGGAGACTATTTCTATTACTTAGCAATGTAATATTAATATTTGTTGGTTGTGTGGTAAGAAGCTTGCTTGCCAGCCACGGGCTTCCAGGTTCCATCCCGTAGTGTGGCCCTTTAGGCAAGTGTCTTCTACTACAGTGCTCCAGCATGGCCACTGCCTCGAAGGGTTTTGTTGAACAAATTTATTCCAGGTTTTTTTTTCTTTTTTAATATATATAAGCCCAGAACTTACTCAATTGGTCTCTTTTTCCCAAACCATTATGTTACAGGGACGTAAACAAACCAACAAACCAACACTGATTATCAAGCAGTGGTGCAGACAAAGACATGCACACACACGATGGGCTTCTTTCAATTTTCATTTGCTAAATCCACTCACAATGCTTTGATTAGTCCACTGGAAGACACTTGCCTAAAGTGCCACACTACGGGATGGAACCTGGAAGCCCGTGGCTGGCAAGCAAGCTTCTTACCACACAACCAACAAATATTAATATTACATTGCTAAGTAATAGAAATAGTCTCCTTGGAAGTTTCAAACTCATTTAGGGACCAGGCTTTCCCCTGGCCTTTATATCTTTAAGACACACAACACAAGATTATGAAGGGTTTTTTTGTTTGTTTGTTTTTCTCTCTCCCTAGTTTTCTTCTTTTTTCTAATTGTCATTGTGTATAAGTTTGTGTCTCAAATATCTTCGACTGTAATAAAATATCAAAGCCTTTCTTGTAACATCCACCACACCAGGTTTTATTATATTTTGTTTGTTTATTTCTTATGACTATTTTATCCCCTCTTAACTAATGGTTGTTCAAGAATTCTTTTTTTCCTCCTCCTCCTCCTTTTTTCTTCTTCTTGTTTTTCCCCTTTTTCATTCTCTTTCCCCTTCTTCTTGTTCTTCTTCTATGAGATATAGCTATTTGCCTGTTAAATAGCTGCCTATCTGTTTAAAGAGAGAGAGAGAGAGAGAATAGGGGAAAGAAAGAGAGAGAGAATCGGTGGGGTGGGAGAGATTTATGATTGCTGTATCTGTTATTGGTTATAAACATGTATTTTATGAGATACGGTTGTATTTGGAGGCTGTGTGTGTGTGTGGGGGGGGGGGATCTTGAAGTGAGTGGTTAACTTTTATACTATTTTTATTTCAGGCAATAAATATTGGCTTCTAACTCAAGACACATTATAGGCAGAAGTATGGCTGAAGGTTAAGAAGCTGGCTTTGCAACCTTATCATTTCTAGTTTAGTCCCACTGCTCCACACCTTAGGCAAGTGCCTTTTACTGTAGCCAAAGACCAACCGATGCCTTGTGAGTGGAGTTGATAGTTGGCAGAAGTCTGCAAGTGTTGGGCTTCACGGAGGCAATTGACCAAGGCCTTTAGTATTATGTTGAGCTTGAGAAGATCCATCAAGCCAAGCAAAATCACAGTTGTGACAGATTTTGGTGTCACGCAAATGGCACCCATGCCGGTGGCACATAAAAGCACCCATTACAATCTTGGAGTGGTTGGCGTTAGGAAGGGTATCCAGCTGTAGAAACTCTGCCAAATCTGACTAGAGCCTGGTGCAGCCTTTCAGCGTGCCAACCCATGCCAGCATGGACAACTGACTTTAAAATGATGATGATAAATAAATAAATGAATAAATATATAAAAGACTTCCTTTATTACAATAAATGGATAGCTGTGGAAAGGACATTGCACGAAAAATTTTGGGGGTGAAAAATGGCAGCATTAAGATGGATTTACATTGAATTGTGGAAAAATAGACATACAGCAAACACATACAGACACACAAATCATTCAGTGAAATGGTTATATTTTGGAGGATGGGGCACTTAGGGGGAAAGGGTTAGTCAATTAAACGAACCCAATACTTTGCTGGTTTTTAATTTTATCCATGCTTGAAGGATGAAAGATAAAGTTGATCTCTGTGGGATTTGAACTCGAATTGTAAAGTCATCATTATCATTTAATGTCTGTTGTTCATGCTGGTATCGGTTGGACGGTTTGACTGGGGTGGCACGCTTGAAGGCTGCAACAGACTCCAGTCTGATTCGGCATGGTTTTCTATGGCTGGGTGCCCTTCCTAATGCCAACCATTCTGAGAGTGTAGTGGGTGCTTTTACGTGCAATCAGCACGGGTGCCATTTGCATGACACCAGTATCTGCCATGACTGCGATTTTGATTGGCTTGATGGGTCTTCTTCTCAAGCACAATATAATGCCAAAAGTTTTGATTATTGTCTTTGTGAGGCCCAACACTCGAAAGGAACTCAGCCACTTTGCCTATGTGAGGCCCAACACTCGAAAGTATCAGAAGAAATACTGCATGGGCATTTTTCTGAAACTCTAACAATTCTGTCAAACCACTCCCATCTTCTTAACCCTTTAGCATTTAAACTGGCCATATCTGGCCCAAATATTCTACTTGTTTTGTGTTCAATCTGGCTAGATCTAGCCTTTCACACTTACCTTACAATGTCATTCTAAAGATAAACAATTACATCATCAAAATCTCAAGGCTACAAAATGATCTATGAGCATGTAAAAAGCATCATCCAAATGTGGTCAATGCCAGTCCCCCCCCCCCCCACCTGCCCCGACTAGCTCCTGTACTTGTGGCACATAAAAAGCATCATCTGAACATGGCCGATGCCAGTGGCATGTAAAAAGCACCCACTACACTCACGGAGTGGTTGGCGTTTGGAAGGGCACCCAGCTGTAGAAACCTTGCCAGATCATATTGGATGTTGGTGCAGCTTCCTGGCTTGCCAGTCCCCAGTCAAACCGTCCAACCCATGCCAGCATGGAAAACGGATATTAAACAATGATGATGATGATGAAATAAGCATTACAGTTTACAGAGTAATCTGAATGCTAAAGGGTTAAATAATTTTCTTACATAGGCATACGACCATGAAAACTTCCTGGTTTTTAGCTGTATTTTCAGTGTAACTTCAGTGTGATTTGAACTCTGTTCATTTTGAACAAAGCTCATATCTTTCAAGCATTTTTATCCACCATACAGTTACTAGAGTTTCCTGTTTCAATTTTTATTTTTATTTTCAGGCTACATATCTGTAATATCTTTCTAAAAATTAAGTAAATATTCTCTCGACTTGTTCCTTTCAGTGGAGATTTTTATTTTCCTTTTCACATTGACTTTTGTAATATTTTGATGATAATAATAATAATAATAATTCTACATATTTCATATTACCATATCACAGTTGTCTAAAATATGGGAGTTTTCTTTATATCTTCTGTGTGTGTGCGTGTGTGTGTGTGTGTTCATCTTCCTTTTGTTTTCACATTGTTTGCATGCAGCATGAAATCAAAGACAATCTATGTGAAAGTGTCAATGCTTACAACTTCCTGAAAAAGAAAGAAAACTTGTCTTAGCTATTGAGCTATTGTCTTAGCTATGTGTTTGAAAGACAAAATAAAATTTCATCTTTATTTGGAAACAAATGAGGATGAGTGACGAGAAGAGTATCTGGTCATAAAAAGATTACCTCCACAAGTTTTGTCTGACCCATGCCAGCATGGAAAAGTCGTAAAACAACAGAGATGACTATTATGATGAAATATATATATGTATGTATATAGATGCAGGCGTGGCTGTGTGGTAAGAAGCTTGCTTCCCAACCACATGGTTTTAGGTTCAATCCCACTGTGGCACCTTGGCGGAGGCAGCGGTTGATGTTGTTTAATTGAATTTGAATTCAATATGAATTGAACTTAAATTTCTTTTTTTATGTATTACAACAACCTAAGATAATATGAAATGGAGAACTTTTTTTTTTTCTTTTTAAGCTGTCTCCTCTACTTTATCTTTGTTACATCCTTGCAGACACTAAGCTTCACAGTATATAGATTTAAGTTTTATTATTATTATTATTATTATTATTATTATTATTGAGTGAGAGAGCAGTACATGCTATCAAAGTGACACTGGGTAAAATATACAAAGCCCAATATACCCATCATGACTACCCGTCTGATAAGGGTACACCAAGCACATGCATCACAACCATATGTGCGCGACATGGTGATCTCATAAGATAAACAGTGCATGACCTTGCAGGTGGGGCCCAGTTAGAATTTTCTTCAGGACGAGTAACCCATCCCGCTCAGTCAGTCCCTGAATAAGGGTTGTTTAAGGATGTTGAGCAAAACACCCATGTTTCCAAAGGTGAATTATCCAAACCCCAAAGAATTCCTCTCAACACATGGCTATGATGCTCATCCACTACTTCTGCTCATGATCAGAGATGCACATCTCGTCAGCCACCAAGGGACATGCTCAACTGGTTAAGGCCGAACAACTGCAAATCTGTGGTATTGAGCAGAATATTTGCTGTAGCCTATCTTTTATACCAAGACAAAACATGTACATGATGACACTTCCAATCAGTTAAGATCAGAAGCCATGAGAGCCACTGCCTGGTACTGCATCCGGGCATTTATTCTTATTATTATTATTATTATTATTATTATTATTATTATTATTATCCTCCTTTTATCTTCTCCCTGTCTGAACTGAAACTCATAAACTTCTTGACCTAAATAATGAACTTATTTCACAACTACCAACTTCATCACTCAGGAATCCTGGCCACTGCTGATGTAAACCCCCACTACACACACACACACACACACACACCTCCACTGCTGCTGAATATTTGAACATTACTGGAATGGAATCCAGGGTTCATCTACCGAGAACAACATCCCTCTTCTTGTCTGAAATCATGGCAGTAACAATGACTTCTAATAACGAAGGTGATATTGGGATAAAAGTTTGATTTAGATAACATCCACCCTGTTCATCCACCCTGTTCATCCACCCTGTTTCTTGGGGAACGAATAGAGGTAAAGCACGTCGTCCATGACCTTCATGCTTATAGGGATATGTAGGGTTCCCTTATCAAATGGGATCTTTCCTTTATTTATGAGGTGCAGGTGTGGTTGTGTGGTTTAAAAGTTTGCTTCCCGACCACATGGTTCTCGGTTCAGTCCTTCTGCATGTCGCCTTGGGGAAAGTGACTTCTACTACAGCCCTGGGCCAACTGAAACAATCAAAGCATTGTGAGTAGATTTGGTGGACGGAAACTGAAAGAAGCCCATTGTTTCTGTGTGTGAGTGTGTGTCCGTCCTTGCTTTGACATCTTGTAATAATTGTAAACAAGCTTCATTGTTATACAAGTGGTGTCTTTCATTTTTGAAACTCCATGAAACACATGTCTAACCACGCGGAACAATTACTTTTCTTGAAAACAGGTGAGGGTTAGTGACAGGAAGGACATCCAGCCATAGAAATACTGCCTCTACAGATTCTGTCTGACACATGCAAGCAGGGAAAAGTGGACATTAAAATAATGAGGATACATTTTGAGGGAACTTTAACTGCTATTTCTGGTAGTTTGAATGGCGACATTCAGACACCATGGTTGAAGTCTTATTATGGATAATAGTGAGGACTTATTTATTTGTGTGGTATTTTAAATGTTTAATGAGTACAGCAATGAATTCCGGGTAGAGGTAGGGGTCCACCAAGGTTCCGTCCTCAGCCCCCTATTATTTACCATAGTCCTCCAGGCAATCACAGAGGAGTTCAAGACAGGTTGCCCCTGGGAGCTCCTCTATGCTGATGACCTTGCCCTAATTGCGGAGTCACTATCAGAACTAGAGGAGAAGTTTCAGGTGTGGAAGCAAGGTCTAGAATTGAAGGGCCTTAGAGTCAACCTAGCTAAAACCAAAATCCTAATAAGTAGGAAGGTAGATAAAACACAAACCCCTTCAGGTAGATGGCCCTGCTCAGTATGTAGAAAAGGAGTAGGTAGTAACTCTATAAGATGTACCCGGTGCAAGCTATGGACACATAAGAGGTGCAGCAACATCAAAGGCAGGTTAACTAGCAAGTTAGTTTTTGTTTGTGGCAGATGTTCAGGTGCAATAAAGACTGCAAACAAACAGGAAACAACTTCTATCTCATTCCAGGGTGAAAAACTAGAGGTAGTCGATAGCTTCCGCTATCTGGGCGACCAAGTTAGTAGTGGGGGTGGGTGCGCTGAAAGTGTAGCTGCTAGAATAAGAATAGCCTGGGCAAAGTTTAGAGAGCTCTTACCCCTGCTGGCGACAAAGGGACTCTCACTCAGAGTAAAAGGCAGACTGTATGACGCATGCGTACGAACAACCATGCTACATGGCAGTGAAACATGGGCTGTAACTGCTGAGGACATACGTAAGCTCGCAAGGAATGAAGCCAGTATGCTCCGTTGGATGTGTAATGTCAATGTGAATACCCGTCAGAGTGTAAGTATCTTGAGAGAAAAGCTGAACATTAGAAGCATCAGTTGTGGCGTGCAAGAGAGACGATTGCGCTGGTATGGACATGTGGTGAGAATGGAGGAGGATAGCTGCGTGAAAAAGTGCCACACCCTAACAGTTGAGGGAACCCGTGGAAGAGGTAGGCCCAGGAAGACCTGGGCTGAGGTGGTGAGGCAAGACCTTCGTACATTGGGCCTCACCGAGGCGATGATTACGGACCGAGACCTTTGGAAATGGGCTGTGCGTGAGAAGACCCGGCAAGCCAAGTAAGATCGTTGCCAGTGCCCCTGGACTGGTTCTTGTGCGGGTGGCACATGAGATGCACCATTTTGAGCGTGGCCGTTGCCAGTACCGCCTGACTGGCTCCTGTAGGATTTTCGAGCGAGATCGTTGTCAGTGCCCCTGGACTGGCTTGTGCGGGTGGCACATAAAAGACACCATTTCGAGCGTGGCCGTTTTCGTGCGGGTGACACGTAAAAGCACCCACTACACTCTCTGAGTGGTTGGCGTTAGGAAGGGCATCCAGCTGTAGAAACTCTGCCAAATCAGACTGGAGCCTGGTGTTGCCATCCGGTTTCACCAGTCCTCAGTCAAATCGTCCAACCCATGCTAGCATGGAAAGCGGACGTTAAACGATGATGATGATGATGATGATGATAAACATTGAGATCAAGTCTCAGGTCAATTTATATCTTGATCAGCCAAATAGTAAACTTGCCACTGGATGTATTGTATCTATTTGTCTTCTTTCACAATGTGTGTAGTTCCAAATGAGGTCAAATGAGGAGATGTAGTATTTGTAAATGTCTTGGGCTCTCAGCCCCTCTTTATGGGGTCAATAGGTGTAGTGTCATAAGGCAGCAAGCTGGCAGAAACATTAGCACGCCAGGTGAAATGTTTAGCGGTATTTTGTCTGCCGCTACATTCTGAGTTCAAATTCCGCCAAGGTCAACTTTGCCTTTCATCCTTTCGGGGTCGATTAAATAAGTACCAGTTACACATTGGGGTCGATATAATCGACTTAATCCGTTTGTATGTCCTTGTTTGTCCCCTCTGTGTGTAGCCCCTTGTGGACAGTAAAGAAATATGAAATGTTAGCTCGCCGGGTGAAATGCTTAGTGATGTTTTGTCTGTCTTCATGTTCTAAGTTCAAATTCTGCCGAGGTCCACTTTGCCTTTCATCCTTTTGGGGTCGATTAAATAAGTACCAGTTACACACTGGAGTTGATGTAATCAACTCAATCCCTTAGTCTGTCCTTGTTTGTCCCCACTTTGTTTAGCCCCCTGTAGGCAATAAAAAAAAATCAGAAAATAGGTAATACAGTTCTATATTTCAGAGATGAGGAATTATGTACATTATTTATATTTCACGGATATTTGTCCTCATCTTGTTGTTAACAACAAACAAAATGAGGACAAATATCTGTCAAATGTAAATAATGAAAAAAATAGGTGTAGTGTCTTGTGCACAGTTGGTTCTTCTAAATGAGAGAAGGTTAGATAGACACAAAGAAAGGGTGAGGGGAAAGAAGAATTGCCCCCTCCTCCCCAGTACTATACTGGTACTTTATTTGTTGAGCCCTGAATTAATGAAAGGTAAAGTTAACCTCAGCAGGATTTCAACTCAGGGCATAGAAAGCTGGAATGATTGCCACAAAACAATCTATCTCATAATCTAAAGACTGCCAGTCACCTACCTGTGTGTGTGTGTGTGTGTGTGTATGTATGTATGGATGTATATATGTATGTATGTGATCGCGTGTGTATCGTTGGCGATTTTCTTTCTCCGTCTTCCCTTCTTGGAACTTTTTCTATATTTCTGATGAAGAGCTCCACTCGAAACGTGAAATTCTCTTTTCTTTTCTTTCCTTTTCTGAGCATCCAATAACACAGTACTTGTTCCATGTCCTCATGTTGTTGTTTTTTCTTGCTTGGTCTTGTATGGATTGACTATATATATATATATATATATATATATATATATATATATATATATATATATATATGTATATATCAACTATGCGTGCATGCACAAATATGTTTCAAGCATTATAGAAGTTAACTGTCTGACTTACAGAACATACAGGTGTGGATGTGTAGTAAGAAGCTTGCTCCCCAACCACATGGTTCCAGGTTCAGCTCCACTGCATGGCACCTTGGTCAGGTGTCTTTTACAATAGGCTCTGGTTGACCAAAGCCTTGTGAGTGGATTTGTTAGAGGGAAACTTAAAGAAACCTGTCATGTATGTGTTTGTGTTGTGTTTGTCCCCACCACCATTTCACAACCAGTGTTGGTGTATTTACGTCACTGTAACTTAGCAGTTTGGCAAAAGAGACCAATAAAATAGGGACCAGCCATAAGAAAAAAAAAATACTGAGGTTGATTCATCATCATCATCATCGTTTAATGATGAGGAATCAACCCCAGTATTTATTTATTTATTTTTTTATGACTGGTACCTATTCTGTTGTTCCCTTTTGCTAAACTGCTAAGTTACAGGGATGTAAATACAGACTGAAAGTTCTTCAAAGCTATGCTCCAGCTTGGCCACAGTCAGATGGCTGTAAAAGATAAAAGATATACACAAATTTAAACATGAAACAATCCAAAACATTTCATTCTACCTTTCATGGTATTTGAAATCACTGACTGTGATTTTTAAGTGACAAAATTTGTGGCTCGTAAAAGCACTCATTACACTCTGTAAAGTGGTTGGTGTTAGGAAGGGCATCCATCTGTAGAAAACCATGCCAAATCAGACTGGAGTCTAGTGCAGCCTTTCAGCTTGCCAGCCCTGGTCAAACCGTCCAACCCATACCAGCATGGACAACAGACATTAAATAATGATGATGATGATGATGATGATGAAATTTTAATAACTATAGTGTTCCAGTATATATTTCCCAATTTGCATAAAAGAGATAAATGAGAATGTGTATGTGTGTGTATATAAGAGAGAGAGAGAGAGAGAGAGAGAGAGAGAGAGAGAGAGAGAGAGTGCTTCCCACTCCATTACAACTCTTTCACCATCTCTTTCTTGAATCTTCCCTGTTTTGCCTCAAGTTGGCCTCAGGCCCTGGATTCTTTCCATCATTCATTATTCTGGGATGATTTTTGGAAAACATTCATTTAGAAATGCTGATATTGTTTCATGACAGACAAACAAATATCCTTGCTAAATAGCCATGTTGTTTCCTACAGCGGCAATCAATGAACAGGGAAGGGTTTCTCCCCCCACCACACATACACACACTTCACCAGTCTTGGAAATACTACAAAGGTCATGGACACTGACCTTTTCTCCTTTCAAAAATCCCATTAAAAACGTTATTGTCAGTGGTTTGTTATTGATATCCATTAACACACACTTTATGTACCTATTTATTGAGTCTGGTTTTGTGCTGGAAAATATATCAATGTGTTTATACATCCAGAAAGGATTATTGTTGATAATCTAACGTATAAGAATTTTGATTTATCCATATTGATTTTGTTATTGAAATACTTTATTGACAAATGTTTTCTGCATTTTTCTCTCTCTGTAGAATTGGTAATATTTACCTATGACTTGTGGATTTACTGTAATCTTTCTTCACGCATGGATTATTGTCTTCGAAACTAGGAGGTAAGTTTTGTTTCAGCTTGGCCTTAATTCTCACATACTAGACAATATCAGTATCACATAAAATCAATCAATATCACATTTATAACATCACGGCATCAACATCATCATCATAATCATTGTCAATTCCAGGAGTGACTGTGTGGTAAGTAGCTCGATTACCAACCACATGGTTCTGGGTTCAGTCCCACTGCGTGGCAACTAGGACAAACGTTTTCTACTATAGCCTCGGGCCACCTTATGAGTGGATTTGGTAGATGCAAACTAAAAGAAGCCCGTCGTATATGTATATATGTATATATATATATATATATATATATATATATGTGTGTGTGTCTGTTTGCCCCCCAACATCGCTTGACAACCGATGCTGGTGTCTTTACATCCCAAACTTAGCGGTTCGGCAAAAGAGACCGATAGAATAAGTACTAAGCTTACAAAGAATAAGTCCTGGGGTTGATTTGCTCAACTAAAGGCAGTGCTCCAGAAAGAAGCTCATTGTGTATATATATATATATATATATATACAACATGATTGACCGTTGACCGAACACTATTCAATTTTTTTTCTCCGTGTTTTTCTCCTTGTCTCCGTATTCTTTCTGTTGAAGAGCGTAGCTCGAAACATCAAAGACTTTCCGTATTCCCGAGCGTCATACTAATACATCCTTTTGTTATTTACACCACCTGTCCTCGTCTGTTGTTGTTTTTTCGTACATTCTCCCATATATATATATATATATATATATATATATATATATATATATATATAATAGTTATCGACAAGCCAACATGGCAGTCCCAAAATTAGGACGAAAGCTGCCGTGAATTAGCTCCAAGAAGCCATCGCCTCTAGCTAGCTATGTGACACACGAAACCTGTGTCCTTTATAACCTTCGAACAGGGGAGGTCAGCAGTGTCCCCCTGCTGGTTTGGCATCTGCAGACTAGTTTCAGGGTGTTGCCCCTTGTCAATGCAGAGCAGCCAAGCCCCAGCCAGGCGGCGCTGCTGACTATCTGTTCGAAGGTTATTTATCTAATTTCAGTGGAATCTATCGGCTAATTCACGGCAGCTTTCGTCCTAATTTTGGGACTGCCATGTTGGCTTGGCGATAACTATTAATTTCCAGTACCGCTGCCGTAGTCTCCTTTAGAGAGACTTAGAAATATTAATAACTCTATTTCTGAAAACCAGTGGATAGATTCCACTGAAATTAGATAAATAACCTTCGAACAGATAGTCAGCAGCGCCGCCTGGCTGGGGCTTGGCTGCTCTGCATTGACAAGGGGCAACACCCTGAAACTAGTCTGCAGATGCCAAACCAGCAGGGGGACACTGCTGACCTCCCCTGTTCGAAGGTTATAAAGGACACAGGTTTCGTGTGTCACATAGCTAGCTAGAGGCGATGGCTTCTTGGAGCTAATTCACGGCAGCTTTCGTCCTAATTTTGGGACTGCCATGTTGGCTTGGCGATAACTATTAATTTCCAGTACCGCTGCCATAGTCTCCTTTAGAGAGACTTAGAAATATTAATAACTAATATATATATATATATATATATAATGTGTGTGTGTGTATTTATGTATGAGTTTGTCTGCCACCACGACGTGACAACTGATGTTGGTGTGTTTACTTCTTTGTGACTTGGTTCAACAAAAAGGAACCAGAATAGAACAGGTACCAGACTTCAAAAAAAGTGTTCTGGGGTAGATTCATTCGATTAAAAATTCTTCAAGGTGGTGACCCAGCATGGCTGCAGTTTAATGACAAACAAGTAAAAGATAAAAGACACATACACACACGCACGCAACAGGCTTCTTTCAGTTTCCAGTTTCCATCTTACCAAATCCATTCACAAGGCTTCGGTCAGCCAGGGGCTATAGTAGGAGACATTTTCCTAAAGTGCCATGCAATGGGACTGAACCCAAGACCACGTGGCTAGGAAGCAAACTTCTTAACCACGCAGTCATGCCTGTGCTTATGTCCACATCTGCATCTTTTAAACATACAAAATATTTACATCATTACAAAACTACACTGAACAGAAAAAGAAAAACAAAACCAAGATTTTCTTCTCTTAGTCATTTCACCAGGATCCAAACAAGAGATGTTTCACTGTGGTTTTGTTTTGACTAAAAAAAAAAGGTAGGGGGGAGTGGGGTGGGGGTATTACTAGTCATTTACTTCGTTCCTGCTCTTTTTTAAAAGCATGAATGAACAAAATATTGGCTCATTTATCCCAATTATTCCTCACTAATGCCAAGAAAGAAGAGAAAGAAAATATTTTAAAGAGATATCAAAATTGAGACTGAAGGGTGTTTTTCTTTTTTATTTTTGTGTTGGGGGGTGTAGTTTTGTAGGCTTCTTTTTGTTAACTTTTATTTCGTTTTTTCCTTTTTTTTATTTCTCCTGTGATTTTCAAAATGGCCACTGCTGTAAATAGAAGCAGAATTGTGGACTGTTTTTTAACTTCCTCCTAAACAGCGAGCCAGGTCAAGGCCAAACAACCATATGTGCATGTATTTAAAGAGGTGTGTATATGTGTGCACATGTGTATGTACATGCATATATATATATATATATATATATATATATATATATATATATATATATATATATATATATATATTGATATATATATTGATATATATTGATTACAAGCATAGCAATCAGATTGAAAAGGTAATCATTTTTATGAGCTGTGGGGGAAATAAATGGAAAATATAATAGTCATCATAATAATAATAATAATAATAATAAGGTAACAGAAATACAATTAAGCTAAAAGTGCAGTGGAGGGTGAATATGAGAGTTGAATGATGGAATTTCAATATTATATATTCTAATGATTTTGAAATTGGATCTCTCTCTCTCTCTCTCTCTCTCTCTCTCTCTCTCTCTCTCTCTCTCTTTCTCTCTTTCTCTCTCTCTCTCTCTCTTAGGAAGATGAAAGCTGAGGGCTTGCAAAACACTTCACTTAACCATTCTATAATTTGTTGTTTTGTTTTATTTTAATGACTCAAAAAACATCAGTTATTTTCTGAAATAGATAGTGCCATTGAAAATACAGAGAGAAAGGTTATCAACTGTTTTATTTTCTTTGTTTTGCCATAATAATGCAGTTTTCCTTGATAGTAATTTGACAGCAACTTAACTTAAAGGTCTGTGAAAAATAATGTCAAAACTGCTTTCAGAACAGTGCAGATGGGTTTTTACTATTACAAGCACTTTGGGGAAGGAATGGTGAAGGGTGAGGAGGCATGGCATCAGGTCATCTAGATCCACTGGTTTCAATACAACATAATGCTATGTAATTGCTTTGAATTTATTAAAAATGTATGTGTTTACATTGTGTGTGTGTGTGTACACACCCACTGCTGTCATTCAATACACAAGCTCACATGCTGTTCTAGCTGAAATAAGAATTGTCCATTGTCCGGATATTTGGCTTAAGAGAAAGACACAGAATAATCTTGTGGCTTAGTGGCTTTTTGATTGGTTACTTAGTTACAGTAGTATGTGTGTGTGTGTGTGTGTGTGTGTGTGTGTGTGTGTGTGTGTGTGTGTCTGTGCACTCGCCCACTCATTCTGTGTGGGTGTGCATACATGTCATTTAGTGTCCATTTTCCATGCTAACATGGGTTCTGTGTACGTGTGTGTGTATGTCTATATATGTGTGTATATATATGTCTATATATATATATATATAAAGAGAGAGAGAGAGAGAGAGACATATATATGTCTGTATGTATATATATATATATATCATCATCATCATCATCGTTTAACGTCTGCTTTCCATTCTAGCATGGGTTGGACAGTTTGACTGGGGACTAGCGAACCAGATGGCTACACGAGGCTCCAATCTGATCTGGCAGAGTTTCTACAGCTGGATGCCCTTCCTAACGCCAACCACTCCGAGAGTGTAGTGGGTGCTTTTACGTGCAACCGGCATGAGGGCCAGTCAGGCGGTACTGGCAACGACCACACTCAAATGGTGTTTTTACGTGTCACTTGCACAGGAGCCAATCCAGCGGCACTAGCAATGCCCTTGCTCGAATGTTGTTTTCCATGTACCACCAGCACAAGTGCCAGTAAGGTGACGCTGGTAACGATCACAGATCGATTCTAATTATTAGAAATTGTTAATTTCAATTTGAGACTTCACAAGTCTAATTTATTACAGTAAGTGTAAAATTATTAATTACATTCAGAAAGCGATATTTTTCTCTCTTCCTTCTGCTTCCAAATTATTTCCTCCTTCTTGTTCTGAGGGTTGACAAAATAAGAACCACTTCAATTACTGGGTTTAGCAAGTTAGTTTTTGTTTGTGGCAGATGTTCAGGTGCAATAAAGACTGCAAACAAACAGGAAACAACTTCTATCTCATTCCAGGGTGAAAAACTAGAGGTAGTCGATAGCTTCCGCTATCTGGGCGACCAAGTTAGTAGTGGGGGTGGGTGCGCTGAAAGTGTAGCTGCTAGAATAAGAATAGCCTGGGCAAAGTTTAGAGAGCTCTTACCCCTGCTGGCGACAAAGGGACTCTCACTCAGAGTAAAAGGCAGACTGTATGACGCATGCGTACGAACAACCATGCTACATGGCAGTGAAACATGGGCTGTAACTGCTGAGGACATACGTAAGCTCGCAAGGAATGAAGCCAGTATGCTCCGTTGGATGTGTAATGTCAATGTGAATACCCGTAAGAGTGTAAGTATCTTGAGAGAAAAGCTGAACATTAGAAGCATCAGTTGTGGCGTGCAAGAGAGACGATTGCGCTGGTATGGACATGTGGTGAGAATGGAGGAGGATAGCTGCGTGAAAAAGTGCCACACCCTAACAGTTGAGGGTACCCGTGGAAGAGGTAGGCCCAGGAAGACCTGGGCTGAGGTGGTGAGGCAAGACCTTCGTACATTGGGCCTCACCGAGGCGATGACTACTGACCGAGACCTTTGGAAATGTGCTGTGCGTGAGAAGACCCAGCAAGCCAAGTAAGATCGTTGCCAGTGCCCCTGGACTGGTTCTTGTGCGGGTGGCACACGAGATGCACCATTTTGAGCGTGGCCGTTGCCAGTACCGCCTGACTGGCTCCTGTAGGATTTTCGAGCGAGATCGTTGCCAGTGCCCCTGGACTGGCTTGTGCGGGTGGCACATAAAAGACACCATTTCGAGCGTGGCCGTTTTCGTGCGGGTGACACGTAAAAGCACCCACTACACTCTCTGAGTGGTTGGCGTTAGGAAGGGCATCCAGCTGTAGAAACTCTGCCAAATCAGACTGGAGCCTGGTGTTGCCATCCGGTTTCACCAGTCCTCAGTCAAATCGTCCAACCCATGCTAGCATGGAAAGCGGACGTTAAATGATGATGATGATGATGATGAAAGCTGTGATTAAGAAGACCTAGCAAGTAAAGTGAGATCATAGCCATAGCCTACACCAGTGTCGCATAACCAGCCCATTTAAAAAGTACCTTTGGACTGTCGGGCAAAACGTTGTGCTTGAGGAGACCTATTCAGTCATGTAAAATCAAAATCATAAATCAAATCACAATCAAATGGAAATTGTAGATGTGGTTGATGCCAGTGCTGCCTGACTGGCTCCTCATGCCAGTAGCACGTAAAAAGCACCATCCGAATGTGGCCGATGCCAGTGCTGCCTGGCTGGTTCCCGTGCCAGTGACACGTAAAAAGCATCTACTACATTCTTGGAGTGGTTGGCATTATGGAAGGACATCCAACTGTAGAAACATTGCCAGATCAGACTGGAGCCTGGTACGGCTTCCTGGCTTGCCAGTCCCCAGTCAAACCATCCAACCCATGCCAGCATGGAAGACGGACGTTAAATGATGATGATATTATTTATTATTATTATTATTGTTATTAAGGCAGCAAGCTGGCAGAATCATTAGGATGCTGGACAAAATGCTTTGCAGCATTTCGCCTATCTTTACTTCTGAGTTCAAATCTCGCTGAGGTTGACTTTGTCTTTCATCCTCCCTGGATCAATAAAGTAAGCACCAGCTGTGCACGGGGAGGTGGGGGAGTTCCACTGTAACTGACTGAACCCTCCTCCCTCAGAATTTCAATTTCATGTTTTGTGCCTTTAGTAGAAAGAATTTGTGTTTTGTCTTTTTTTTTCATGTCAGAGTAAATGCTATCGGATAGGAGAGAGACATAAATTAATTAACATTTCCAAACAATCCGATGCTTTATTTCATTTTTTACCATTGGTTACAATAGTGATACTAAACCTCTAAATGGTTTACAATAAAGTTCGAGATCTAAAATATATTTTATTTTATACAATTAATGCAGTTTATATGTTGGTAAAAAACTAAGGATTAGATCTTATCTCTTGCTTCTAACCTTCACCTATAACCTTCATGGATTTGTGAAAGAGAGCAACAGAAGAAAAGAAAGATAGAGGGAGAGGGATAAAGACAGAGAGAGATAGAGATTAAAGAGAGATGGACAAACGGACAGAAATAAACGTTTAAGTAATACATGCTTATAAAAGTGAATGAGTAAGTGAATGGAAAATGGAGAGAAAAGAACTGTCCAAAATCGAAATAAAGCAATGAATTATCATCAGCATCATTATCATCATCATCATCAGCATCATTATCATCATCATCATCATCATCATTTAACATCTGTCTTCCATGCTGGCATGGGTTGGATGGTTTGATAGGATCCAGTGAGCCAGAAGACTGCATCAAGTTCCAATATCTGGTTTGGCATGGTTTCTATGGCTGGGTTCCCTTCCCAATACCAGTCTTTAGCACTCAGTATACAGTGGGTGCTCTTTACATGGCACTGGGACTGGTGAGGTCACCAGGTAATTCACAAGACAAAGAAAAAAACACCTGACGACCGAATGGGGTTGCTGTAGAGAGGGAGGTGGCTTTATAGCAAGTGTTGAGATGCTAAGGTATGATAGAGGTGCAGACCCGGGTGGCTTGATATAGAGAAAATACATGGCTACCCCTTTTATAGATCTAAAGGAAGAGCCAGAGAATGAACTTGTACCGAACTTGTCATTGAAGACAATTCTTTAGAATAAGTCTTTGATCTAGAAAGCATATTCTGTTAGTGAAAACGAAATGGAAGAATTTATTACTATAATTCTGAATATGGATTTGGTTGGCAAACAAATGAATAAAGTTCTATAAGTCACATCAATCAATATCATAGGAAATATTCTGAGCTGATTGATTGATTGATTGATTGATTTAGATTTGTAGTTTCTTCTTAAATCCATTTGTATGTTAAGATTAGCTTTGCTGCAGAATGCAATTTGTGTGTCAGTGTTTGCTACGATTATGGACTACTTACATACTTATAACCTGTAGAACGCCTACACAGACAAGTCAACAGAAGGAGCTTCTATAGGGTCATTTGACCTGTTAGAAATAGCAACTAAACCTCCCTCACATCACACCTTAGCAGACAGATTAGATAATGTGGTAATGGGTTCCCTGCTCATAGGAAAATAACAAGACAGTCATGGATGGAAGGTCGGAGTGTCTTTGATCATAAGTCTGCTCACCTAGGACTGACCTTGGGTTAAACAACAATAGCTATTTCGTGACAGTGTAATACTGAAAGAGAAAGTGTTTAAATGTACAAGAAACAGTTTGTTGCTGCAAAACACACACATAATGTGTGTGTGTGTGTGTACACTCATTGCCTGCAACTACTTGCGTGATAACACCTACCAACATTCAAACATCTTACAGCACTACTGCAACACATACACACACACACACACACACTCATTGCCTGCAACTCTATGCACAATCACGCCTTGTAGACATATCTACAACACACCAAAACACTACTACTACAAAACACACACACACACACACACACACTTGCACATACATATACATGCAATCACACACACATTGTCTGCAATAACCTATGCAATCACACTGCACTGCCACCACTGCAACACAGACTGCTTTAATTGTCTGTAACAAATCTTTTTAGTTGCCTGACTAATACAGGAGTCTTACCATGACCAACCACCCTGGCCTATTTCTACGATATTTATCATTATCAGTCCTTAGTCATCCAATATATTCAACTATTTTAAGGCGGGAAGCTGGCAGAAATGTTAGCACGCTTTGTGGTATTTCATCTGTTTTTACATTCTGAGTTCAAATTCCACCTAGGTCGACTTTGCCTTTCATCCTTTCAGGGTCGATAAATTAAGTACCAATTGCGTCCTGGCCTGATCTAATCGACTGGCCCCCTCCCCCAAAATTTCGGGCCTTGTGCCTAGAGTAGAAAAGAATATATTCAACCATTTTTTAAAGACCCCTGTTGCCAATACTGCCAAATACTCGGAATTTAGAAACTGGCTGGAATCAGGGCAGTTTTGATGCCAACCTGCCTCAGACTGACACTGGTTCTGTGATACACTCTTTTGGTTTTAACCCATTCATGCCGATCGTCTGTTTAAACTGACAGTTTATGAGGGTATAAAACAAATATTTGATACAAATTGTGACTTGTGTATGATCTGTATCAAAGAATGAAATATGTTCTTAACGAGTATGCAGTTTGTATCAAATGGATTTCAATGAAATTTTTTTCAGTTGTTATTTAGGTCAAAATAATAGTATCTGTGAATTTTCAGGCAATTTCATTCACCAGAAAAATTTCAGCACAATTGGGTTAAAGTGATCTAAATTAAAATTTTCCATCAAAATTTCATATTCATTATGTTCCAGTTTGATCACTAACCTTTTTTGTTACCATTCAAGCGTTGGGCCTCATGGAGGCAGTGACAGGTGACCAAGACTTTTGGTGATACACCATGCTCGTGAGACCGTAGTCATGGTCGATGCTGGTGTCAGGTCAATGGCACGTAAAAAATACCCACTATACTCTCGGAGTGGTTGGCATTAGAAAGGGTATCTAGCTGTAGAAACCTTGCCAAATCAGATTGGAATCTGGTGCAGCCCCCTGGCTTACCAGTTTTCAGTCAAACTATCCAACCCATGGAAAGCAGGCATTAAATGATGATGATGATGACGGTGATGGCAGTGATGCTTTCTGTTGAAATATCCTGACTTTGTTTCAATTCATTTTTTAAAGAATTTAATAAAATACCTTTGTCATCATTAAGCTAGTGTTTGGAAAATAAATTGACATGAAATTTGGAAGGATAATTTTAATATAAATCACTTTAACTCTTTTGTTACCTTATTTCTCTTGAAATACTCTACCTTCATTTCAGAAAACAATGAAGAAATTAGTAAAATAACTGTCATTATTAAACGAGTGTTTGGAATCATCATCATCATCATCGTCGTCGTCGTCGTTTAATGTCCACTTTCCATGCTGGCATGGGTTGATATATCATCATCATCATCGTTTAACATCCGCTTTCCATGCTAGCATGGGTTGGACGATTTGACTGAGGACTGGTGAAACCAGATGGCTACACCAGGCTCCACTCTGATTTGGCAGAGTTTCTACAGCTGGATGCCCTTCCTAACGCCAACCACTCCAAGAGTGTAGTAGGTGCTTTTATATGCCACCGGCACGAAGGCCAGTAAGGCAGTACTGGCAACGACCACACTCAAAATGGTGTATTTTATGTGCCACCTGCACAGGAGCCAGTTCGGCGGCACTGGCAACGATCTCGCTCGAATGTCTTTACACATGCCATCTGGCACAAGTGCCAGGAAGGCGATGCTGGGCACAGGTGCCATTGACGGTTAAATTGATATGAAATTTTGATGAAAGATTTTAATTTAGGTCATTTAAAATGAAGGAGTTTGTATCCTAGAACCAATGAGTAGTTTCAGGTGGATTGGTATTAAAAGGGTTAATTTATTCTTCATTCATTTAGAAGGACATTCAGCCATAGAAATTATGCCAAAGCTGACATTAGCTTGCCAGATCCTGTGAAACTGCCCAACCCATGCCAGCATGGAAAATGGGTATAAAATGATGATGGTGGTTAACATATTTGGTGCCACATGAAATGCACCCATGCTGGTGCCACATAAAAGCTTCTGTGCTGGTGCCCCACAGAAAGCACCCTGTGCTGACATCACATAAAAAGCTCCTGTGCTATTGCCACATAACCCCACCCCACCCCACACCCCACTACACTCTGTAAAGTGGTTGGCGTTAGGAAAGGCATCCAGCCATAGAAACCATTCCAGAACAGACAAATGGAGCCCGGTGCAGCTCTCTGGCCAGCCATCCAACCCATGCCAGCATGGAAAACAGACGTTAAATGATGATGATGATGATGATCTACACATTTGCAGTACTTCTGCACCCAATGTAACTTATATTGTAAACATTTGATTTGCTTTTTCTTTTTTATTTGTAATTAGTTCACAAAGACTAAAAATAAGCCAAAAAAAATCAAGCTGAATTAACAGTTACACACACACACACACAAACACACACATTCTCTCTCTCTCTTTCTCTCTTTTATTTCAATATGTCAGACAATCAAAGGGATAATATTCTTAGATCCAGTTAGCTTCCAGAACATTTCTGTACAAATATAAAATAATGATAAATGAAAAAAAGAAAACCAGGAAAAGAAATGTAACAAAGATATTGATCTTTGAAAGGAAGACAACAATTTGATGAGAAAGAATGATAATACATTGATAAATATAAGTAGGTTAATAGTTCCACTTACTCTGTTACCATGTTACCTAGTTCTACAGATGCAGATATGACTCCAGATTTCCAGGAATTATCAAGAGTTATAGCTTTTTCTAGTTGTTTCTAATTTAGAACCAGCAATTTTGAGGGGAGGGTGATCAATCGGTCACATAGCATTCAGTACTTGACTGGTATTTTATTTTAGGCACCAACATGGCTACGTGGTTAGGAAGTTTGCTTCCCAACACATGGTTTTTCAGTTCAGTCCCATTGCATGGCATCTTGGGCAAGTGTCTTCTAATATAGCTCCAGACTGACCAAAGTCTTACAAGTAGATTTGGTAGATGAAAACTGAAAGAAGCCTGTTGTGTATGTGTGTGTACTTTTCTTAACATTGTATGTTAGTTGTAAATGAGTGTCACTCATATAAGCAGTGTCATTCATTTCCAACAATCTGCTAAAGCAGCTCTTCTTAAACTAAGGGTCATGACCCCATTTGGGGTCACAAAAATTAAATTCAGACACTTGAATTTCAGTCTGTATGTTGTTTCACAAACGCATATTTAATATCTGGGGTCGCGAAAAATCCTGTGATGAAAAATGGGGTTGTGAATGAAAAAAAGTCCAAGAAGCGCTGTGCTAAAGCATGTTTAGCTACATGAAAATATTACGTTGTTTGGAAAGAGGAAGGGCACCCCAGTGTAGAAATATGCCTCACTGAATTCCATTGAACCCATGCGAAACATGGAAAAGTGGATGTTGAAACAATGATGAAGATACATGAGTGGCATTCCTGCAGTTTCTGTCAGTTGAATTAGAACTCATGACCACATGGTTACAGACCAAACTCTGGGTTCACACAGCTACACCTGCACCTGTTTTAATGTTCTTAAAACATCAAACATTATGAGATTGGGGTGTGGAACTCCTGAGATGGGAGAGTTTTGTTTCAAAGAATCAAAATTCCATTGAGAAGTTGTTGTTTCCTCTTCCACAGAATTTCTTATATTCTTCATGATCCTGTTGAAGAAACACCAAAGATAAAAAATATCTCCTGGACCTATTTTTCTTTATTTTGGTTACAATCTCTTTAATCCTTTAGCATCCAACCCAAATACTCTGCTTGTTTTATGTCCAAACTGATCAGATCTGGCCTCTCACACACACCCTATAATGCCATTCTGAAAAAAAAAGCTACAGACTAATGCATGATTAATTCAAATATGAATAAATATTGGTTTCACTTTTTAGCACAAGGCCAGTAATTTTTGGGGAAGGGGGCTTGTCAGTTACATTGGCCCCTAGCGCTCAACTGGTACTTATTATCCAAAAGGATGAGAGGCAAAGTTAACCTCAGCGGAATTTGAACTCAGAATGTAAAGATGGATGAAATGCTTCTAAGCATTTTGTCCTGCATGCTAACAATTCTGCCAGCTTGCTGCCCTAAATATGAATAAATTTTTACATTTAACAGGGGGTTACCCCTTTTGATAACAACCCACCTTAGACTGCTCCTGGTTCTACAACAGAACCATTTTATAGTGATCTCAATTAAAACCTTCCACCAAAATTTTGTGTCAGCTTCTGTTCCAACCACGAGCTTCATACTGGCAAAAATTAATTTACTTCCAAATTCTTCATTATTTCCAAAATGAATTGAAACACAGGTAGTGTATTTCATCAGATATTTACTCAGAAAAAGGGTTAACAAAGGAGTTTGATCTCTTGTAAGCATTGTTCACTTCAATCAAAATTCATGTTTTTGTGTAGAAATCTCTAAAAACAGTTCAATTATGCTGACTTGTCTGCCTAATTTTTGCTTGTTTTGGTTTTATACATACACACACACACACACACACACACACACACACACACACACACACACACACACACACACACACACACACACACACACACACACACACACACACACACACACACACACACACACACATGTGTATGTGTTGGTTTAGAAAATGGCTGACATGTTTGTTTGTCAGTATGGTATGGTATGCTGCTAGTAGGAATTAATGGATGAAGTCGGTTCCCTAATTGACTTTGACAGTTGGTTAGTTTCTAGTCCACACCATTCCATCTTTTCCTCATAGTCTTCACATTGCTAAGAGGAATTACTAACAACACAGATATATTTATATATCATTATCAAGCACCACAAGCCCCCCCCCTTCACCTCTCCCCCCCCTCTCTCTCTTAGTTTTTTATCTTTAATTTTGCTATTTGTTGTTGTTTTTTTTTCGATGTGGGGAGGGGTCTTCTTTCATTTTTCTGTTTTGAACCATTTCACCTAATTCTTCAAGTTATGTTACTTTTACTTAGAGTTTGCTATTTTTAATTTGTTCTTCTGTACACAACCATTTACACACACACACGTATGTGCACACACGCATACATGTTTGCATGCAACATATTTACACACATACAAACATACTTGCACACACACACACACACACATGCATATTTGTGTACACCATTAATATACACATGAAAAAAAAAACTGGCATTCCATTGGTTATGACGACAACAGTTCTTGTTGATCCAATCAACAGAACAACAGTCTACTAGTGAAATTAACATGCATGTGGCTGAGCACTCCACAGACACATGTATCCTTAATGTAATTCTTAGGGAGACTCAGCATGACACAGAATGTGACAAGGTTGGCCCTTTGAAATACAGGTACAACTCATTTTTGCCAGGTGATTGGACTGGAACGACATGAAATAAAGTGTCTTGCTCAAGGACACAATGCACGATTGGGAATTGAACTTACAACTGTGAGCTGTATATCCTAACCACTAAGCCATGCACCTTCACACACATACATTTGCATGCAACATTAGTATACTCTGGTCCCATGCCAGTGGCACATTAAAAGCATCATTTGAGCATGGTTGTTGCCAGTGCCACCTGATTGGCTCCTGTGCTGGTGGCACATAAAAAGCACCATTCAAGTGTGATCAATGCCAGTACTGCCTGACTGGCCCTCATGCTGGTGGCACATAAAAAGCACCCACTACACTCTCGGAGTGGTTGGCGTTAGGAAGGGCATCCAGCTGTAGAAACCCTGCCAGATTGGATTGGAGCCTGGTGCAGCCTTTTGGCGTGCCAGCCCTCACTCAAACCGTCCAACCCAATGCCAGCATGAAAAGTGGACGTTAAATGACAATGATGTACGCAGATAGATGCAAGCACACACACTTGTGCAGATACACACCTATACACATATATACATGCTATCCAATAATTTGTGTGTTCATACATAGGCATATATGTGGAGGTGCATGGCTTAGTGGTTAGTGTGTTGGACTTGTGATCGTAAGATTGTGGTTTCAGTTCCTGGACCAGACAATGCATTTCACTTCACATTCTTCCAGTTCACTCAGCTGACAAAAATGTGTAATCCTGCGAGGGACCAGCATTCTATCCAGTGGAAGAAAACATGCACACCATGAAAACTAGTAGCTTAATGATTCAGCCAAAGGGACCAACAGAATGAATAAACACCAGGTTTTACACACTTACTTGGGGCACAAGAAATGTGAGATCACAGGCTGGCTGAGAGAGGAGGAGGAGGAGGACTTTATACACAGTAAATGTAGGTGGTCTGGAGTAGAAGAACTTTCTCAGAAAGATCCATAGAATCAGCTGATAACTTAGCCTTCACCTTGATGAGCTGTGAGGTTTAGTGCTTGTTGCAAAACATAGGAGCCCGAATAAGTAAAGGGGATAGGGAAACTCCAGGGAGTAAGTGCCTTTTGCTTGCAGCAAACGGGTGCTTCTCTCTGTCTCTCATTATCATCATCTTCACCATCATTTAATGTCTATCTTCCATGTTGACATGGGTTGGCTGGTTCAACAGGATCTGACAAATGAGAGGATTGTGTTGAGCTCTAAGTGTCCAATTTGGCATGGCTTCTATATTTGGATGCCCTTCCTAATGCCAATCACTTTACAGAGTGGACTGGGTGCATTTTTCCATGGCACTTGCACTAGTGAGGTCACCAACTAACTCACAAGACAAGACTAAACCCCTTTGTTGAATGGGGGTGCAGTATTGAAGCAAGTGGCTTAGTACCAGATGTTGAAAGATTAAAAGTGTGATAGAGGGACAGGAACATGGGTCATGTTGTAGAGTGGATTCATGGCTATTTCAGCTGAAAAGGGAGAAGGGATAAAGGTAATGAAGTGTCAGCAGCTATCTACCTAATCTAATTATCTCTCTATTTATCTGTTTGTCTACCTGACTGCTTATTTAGCTATCTGTCTATCTCAGAGTAAAGAGCTGATTTTAATTTGCTTGTGTATAAAATGCTATTTTTCTTGGTTGCCAAGCTTGGGCGTATTCTAAGGCATCTAATCAGTGTTTCATACCTCTGCCTTTCAGAATTCCATTTACTTCGTCTGAAAGGAACTTCTTCTAAAAGTCTTTCATTAATTAGTTTTTTTCATCTTTGCTATAACTAATGGTTTCATGAGCAAATGATAATGGTTTTGTGTTGCAATAACACAGTTTGATATTTCCTTTGAGAAGAATGTTAGCCTTAAAACTCCTTAATCTTCCAAATTGTCCTGCAACTTCAATCTCCAGAGTTAACATTGAACTGTCAGTCTTCATCAGCATCACCATTCCATTTCCAATCAAGCCATTCTTTATTCCACATTCGCCAAACACTGACTGGCATGGCTCAATATTCCTCCAATCAATTTCCATTAAGGTGACAAATTTTATCAAATTTTAAATGAGTGATCCATGTGCATTCTTCTTTTCTTTCTTTCTCTCTCTCTTTCTCTCTCACACACACACACACACACTCACTGAGCCTAGCTTTTCAAACACAAAAACATGCATGAGCATTAACATTTTCATACACACAAACACACCTAAATTTTCATACACACACATACACATCTACATTTTCATGCACACACACATTTTCATATACTCACATCTACATTTCACACACACACACACACACACACATCTATATTTTCATTCACACACACACACATTTTCATATACTCACATCTACATTTTCACACACCCACACACACACACACTTATATTTTCATTCACACACGCATTTTCATATACTCACATCTACATTTTCACACACACACACACACACCTATATTTTCATTCACACACACATTTTCATTCACATTTGCATCTACATTCTAGCTATGATCATCCCATCCTTTTGTACATTGCATATCTAGGATTACACTTTGCAATGTGTGCCTCCTTTAACCTTTTAGCACTTAAACCAGCCACATTCGGTCAAAATATTCCACCTTGTTTTGTGTTCAAATTGGCCATGTCCAACTTCTTACACATACCCTGCAATGTCATTCTGAAAATAAAACAATCACATGGAAGTCTTAAAGCTTCAAGATAATGCATGATTAATTCAAAACAATGTGAATAAATAAGCATTACATTTGACAGAGTAATTTCATTGCTAGAAGGTTTAAAGTATTGCTGTTTTCATCATTTAACATCCAATGTCCATTTTCCCATGCTTCCATGCTTGCGTGAATCGGCTGAGGTTAATTGAGACAGAGTTTCTACAACTCAAAGAAGAAATGGATATCGTTTTTGAAGAACCTCTCTCTTTTCTCTTCTCGTCACCAACCACAAGACAGGTCTGTTACCTTCAAATCCTTAGAATTGGTTTCAATTTCCAGATTGCAAGAACGTGAATATTTAAATCTGTCGAGTCCTGTCAATGAAGTTGCTATCCTTTAGATGACATTTCATCAGTGTAGGCATGGCTGTGTGGTTAAGAAGTTTCCTTCCCAACCACATGGTTCTGGGTTCAGTCCCACTGCATGGGATTTTGGGTAAGTGTATTCTACTATAGCCTCGGGCTAAAGTATTGTGAGTGGATTTGGTAGGCAGAAACTGAAAGAAGCCCTTCATATATAAGAGTGAGTGTCTTTGTCTGCCCTCCCATCACCACTTGACACTGGGTGCTGATGTGTTTACATCCCTGTAACTTAGCAGTTTGACAAAAGAAACTGATAGAATAAATATTAGGTTTTACAAAAACAAAATTACTGAGATTGATTCATTTGATTTAGGTTCTTCAATGCCAGTGCCCCAGCATGGCCATGGTGCAAATAAAGATAAGAGCATGATGGCTGCCCAACAAGCATCATTCATTTCTAATCTTCCAGGAAAAACCTGTCCAATCAAAGGAACAATTACTAAGCTTGGAAACAGGTGAAGTTTTTATTGAAGTAAATTCAAAAACAAGCAACAGGTTGTTATCAAAATGGTTAAAGGGAAAAAAACATTGTGAGGCCCTGAAGGAATGAAAAGTTTGTTGGTTGTAGTGAGATTTGAAACCAGAGAACCATAGTCCTGGGCTCTTGTTATTTGACAAATAGCAATTCCAATGCATTAATTCTGCAATTAACTTGACAATTAATGACAAAAATAAACAGTCAATAAAAACAAGCATCAAATGAAATCATTACCCAATTTTAAAATCACTTAAAACTAAATTAGTTTCTGGACTTGGTTGGTGTGTGTGTGTGTGTATTTTTATGTGGCTGTGTGTATGTATTTATGCATTTTCCTGTGTTTGTATATATAGCTTTGTGTGTCTGTGTGTATGCATGTTCCTGTATTTGTATATGCATCCTTATGCGCTAGGTAACGTGTGTCTATCTCTGTGTACATGTTTGTGTGCGTGTGTGTAGCCTATGTCTATCCCTGTATACGTGTGAAAGCTGGCATGTGTGTGTGAATGTATGTATGTCTCTCACTCTCTCTCTTTGTGAGTGTATGTGTTAGCATATGTCTGTAAGTGAGTGTGCTACATATGATTGTCAAACTTAACTGCCCTGTCGTTTCCACTGGCCAAAGGCTAGTTATCAACCAGTAATTAGTTAGCAACACCATCACCACCACCACTGACGACAACCAGATTGAGTGACCACTGTACCTGATTACCCTAACGCTATGTGGCTGAAGCCATGTAAGGTCAGTGGTGTAGCAAGGATGAAGTAACGCTGGTCATTTATTGGCAAATTTCCTGGCAACAAGATGAAGGAAATGTTCTGGTTCTTGGCAAACTGCCCTTTGGTCAAATGTCCTCACTTCTAGCTTTTCTCTTTGTAGCATTGTTTCACTCACCCCCTCACTCCCTTTCCCCCTCTCTCTATGTGTGTGTGTGTGTGAGTGTGTATATATAAATATATATATTTTTATATATATAATTGTAACATTGTTTCGGTTCCAAATCACTTTGAGTGGTCTTCTGACTTGCCACTTCCTGTCAAACCCTCCAACCCATGCCAGCATGGAAAGAGAACAATAAATGATGATGATGATGTGTGCTTGAGTGTACTTTCTTCCCTCATATATATATATATATATATATATATATATGTAAGCCTGGCTGTGTGGTTAAGAGGCTTGCTTCCCAACCATGTGCTTTCAGGTTCAACCCCTCTAAACGGCACCTTGGACAAGTGTCTTCTGCTATAGCCCAGGGCTGACCAATGTCTTGCCAGTGAACCTGACAGATCAAAACTGTGGAAGCCTCTTATTCTGTTCTATTCTTTCATTTGTTTCAGTCATTTGACTGCGGCCATGCTGGAGCACCATCTTTTTAGTCAAACACAACCCCAGGACATATTCTTTGTAAGCCTAGTACTTATTTTATCGATCGTTTTTACTGAACTGCTAAGTTGTGGGGACATAAACACACCAACATCAGCTGTCAAGCGATGGTGGGGGAGGGGACAAACACACACACATATATATATATATATATATATATATATATATATGACGGGCTTCTTTCAGTTTCCATCTATCAAATCCACTCACAAGGCTTTGGTCGGCCTGAGACTATAATAGAAGACACTTGCCCAAGGAGCCATGCAGTGGGACTGAACCCGGAACGATGTGATTGAGAAGCAAGCTTCTTACCCCACAGCCACTCCTGCGCCTATATATATGCCAGCATGGAAAAGAGACATTAGATGGTGATGCTGATGATAATATATACCTCTGTATGTGTTTGCATGTGTCCCCCACCATCACCACCGTTATCACTTGACAATTGCTGCTTGTTTGTTTACATCCCCCATTTACAAAAGGGGACTGAGAGAGTAAGTGCCAAACTTAGAAAATAAGTACTGGGGTCAATTTAATTGACTAAATTCTTCAAGGTGGTACCCCAGCATGGGCACTGTCCAACGACTGAAACACAAAGCTAGTAAAAGAAAAGACAAATGTATATATAGTATGTTTGTATGTATCGTCCAACCCATGCTAGCATGGAAAGCGGACGTTAAACGATGATGATGATGATGTATGTACGTTGATTCATCTGTGTTTGTTCAGGCATGGCTGTGAGGTTAAAATGTTTGCTTCCCAACCATGTGGTTTTGAGTTCAGTCCCACTACATAGTACCTTGGACAAATGCTTTTTACAACCTTTAGACTGAAAGAAGCTTGTTGTGTGTACGTGCACGTTTGTCTCCTTGTCTTGACACTGTATGATGGCTATAAACGTGCATCAACATCACAAAAGCCATGTTTCCAATTTTCTATGAAAAAACATGTCCAGTCATGGAGCAGTATCACCTAGGTGCTGGTTAGCAACAGGAAAGGCATCCAGCTGTAGAATATCTGCCCTAATGAATTCTCTCTGACCCAGTCATTCTCAACCACTTTTTTTATATACGGATTGGCTCCCGTGCCGTTGACACATAAAAAGCACCATTCAAGCATGGTCGATGCCAGTACCACCTGACTGGCCCTCGTACCAGTGGTACGTAAAAAGCACCCACTACACTCTCGGAGTGGTTGGCATTAGGAAGGGCATCCAGCTGTAGAAATTTACCAACTCAGATTGGAGCCTGGTGCAGCCTTCTGGTTTGCCAGCCCTCAGTCAAACCGTCCAACCCATGCCAGCATGGAAAACGGACATTAAACAATGAACGATGACAGACTCTATTGATTACTATTTTAATCTGGTGGACCCCCTTAACCATTCCATGTTTAAAAACCAGTTTTATAAACACTTTTTTCAAAATTCCTATTTCGTTTGTCACACTCATTGACTTGTGTAGGTTTGCCATAGGACTCTCTGAGAGAACATGTTTCAATGGCTGGAAGCATATTAAACTTAGTAAAACATCAGAGAAAGAAACCTAGCTGTTTCTTGCAATAAAATATACCAAAAGTAAACTGCTTTTGTGGACCCTAAACCCTTTAGCATTCAGATTATTCTGTCAGATGTAGTGCTTATTTTTGCATTCACTTTGCTTTGAATTAACCATGCATTATTCCTCAGCTTTAGGATTTCAATGGTGAGATTGTTTATTTTTAGAATGACATTGTATGGTAGGTATGAGAGGCCAGATATGGTCACTTTGAACATAAAGCAGGGAAAACATTTGGACCCCAAATGTGGCCAGTTTAAATGCTAAAGGGTTAAAATACTACCGTGGATACCCAATTTACTACTTGCATGTGCTCCCAGAAATCTTTTGTGGACCCCCCCTCACTCCAGATTGAAAACCACTGGATGGTGGTGGCTTTGGTGGTGGTCTATCTCTGCCTGTAGCATTGTTTTAAATTACTCCTCCCACTTCCTATCTATCTCTGTGTCTAAAGGGCTTGCTTTTCTCTCCCTCTCTCTCTTCCTATCTCTTGTTCCACTGTAAAACCACTTCACTCCCCTTCCCTCGTAATCTCACCTACTGGCTCCCCCACCTCCTCCGATACCCCCCCCCCGGCGCGTTCTCTAAGCACCCCTCCCATCTCTATACACCTATCCCCCCTATCTCCATCTCTCCAGAATCTTTATTTTCCTTCCACAACCTGAAGACTAACAGATTACCATCAGCTTCTCTCCCAGAGGACTAATTGACTGTTTCAACAACAACTCATCTCTTGGAATCACCAATATTTCAAGATGTCGGGTCTTCTTCGCCCTATGGAACAAAACAAAAAAAAAAATCAATGATTTCTTTTGTTTTCTTTCTTTCTTTCTTTCAAGCCATTCCTCCACACTTCCATCCTTTATAAGTTCCATAACAATTAGATTAAAATTAGTGTTTGTTCTGGTGGATTTCAGCTAAATATTCATTTGGAAGGTCAGGAAATTGTAGCTGTTGGCATTTTTACAACTTGGGTGTAGTTGAGGGAAGAGTGAATGGAGAACTTCTATAGCAACTGGTCACAGATTAGCTTTCTGGCTTTCTTTCTGTCTACCTATCTTTCTGCCTGTCTTTCTATCTGTCTATCTATCTTTCTTTCTTTCTGCCTGTCTATCTATCTATCTATCCATCTTTTTTTCTTACTGCCTATCTTTCTTTCTGCCCATCTATCTATCTATCTATCGATCGATCTGTCTTTCTGTCTATCTATCTATCTATCTATCTATCTATCTATCTGTCAGTCTTTCTTTCTTTGTATCTATCTATCTATCTGTCTATCTATCTATCTATCTAGCTAGCTATCTATCTGTCTATCTATCTATCTATCTAGCTAGCTATCGATCTGTCTTTCTGTCTATCGATCTATCTATCTATCCATTTATCTGTCTTTCTGCCTACCTTTCCATTTGTCCATCTGTCAATCCAGCTAGCTAGCTGTCTCTATCAATCTATTCTAGCTTTCTGTCTATTTATGTGTCTTTCTGTCTAGATATCTAGCTCTCTCTATATCTCTATCTATCTATTTATCTAAATGTGTGTGAGTGTATCATAGAAGGGGAGTAATAGAGAAAGCTATGTAGCAATGACCTAAAGGTTACAGAAGTCCCAAAGGTCACCATAAACATTGGTAACACAAACTGGCAACTCTTGTTTGACCTTCCTCAAAACTTTCCGGATTCTTGCTGTTGTCTTGTTTAACCTGTAGTTAAACTAACCAATGATCAAAGGCGTTCCAATCATGACCACCCCCTTGTTTATTCATACAATATATTTTGCTCGGATTGCATTATCAAATGTGCCCTTCCTTTTATAATTCTTTCTGCTATAGGCAGGGGGTCTAATCAATTACATCGACCCCAGTGCTCAACCGGTACTTATTTTATCAACCCTGAAAGGATGAAAGGCAAAGTTGACCTCAGCAGCATTTGAACTCACAATGTAAACGTCATCATCATCATTTAGCATCCGTTGTCCATGCTGGCATGGATTGAATGGTAAGCTGAGGAGCTGCACCAGACTCCAGTCTGATTTGGCATGGTTTCTGTGGCTAGATGCCCTTCCTAATGGCAACCACTCCAAGAGTGTAATGGGTGCTTTTATGTGTCACTGGCACAAGTGCCAGTTGCGTGACACCAGTATCTGGCTGGTTTGAATATAAAACAAGATAGAATATTTACACTGGATATGACTGGTTTAAATACTAAAGGGTTAAAAGATATTTGGCTGCTATATCTAGCATGTTCTGCAACCATGTAGAAGCATTGTAACAAGTCTGTGGCATTACATACATGTATGTACTACGTTATGTCACTGTATTATAACATTACGTGCCTCTAACACGAATAGAAGAGTTTCCTGTAACACTTTCGGATAGATTTCATTTGAAAAGCTTTCATGGAACTGTAGAGAATTTGTTAAGAGAATAAACTACTTACAAGGACATGGCTGTTTATTTAATTCTTTTATAAGCCTAGTATTTACTTTAAACTTTACACTTAATTTTATATGTAATTATTTACATAGCAGCACACAATAAATAATGTGGCCCGTGTTTATTCTTGTTGTTGACAAAATGACATCTTCAAGTATGAGGCAGCGATCTGGCAGAACCGTAAGCACGTCAAGCTAAATTCTTAGCATTTCGTCTGCCTTTATGTTCTGAGTTCAAATTTTGCCAAGATTCACTTTGCCTGTCATCTTTTCAAGGTAGATAAAGTAAAAACCAGTCAAACACTGCGGGTTGGTGTAATCAACTTATCACCTCCCCCGAAATTGCTGGCCTTGCACCAAAATTATTATTACATTATTTACATTTGACAGATATTTGTCCTCATCTTGTTTGTCGTTAACACATTTCGGCTGATATACCCTCCAGCCTTCATCAAGTGTCTTGGGGAAATTTCGAACCTGGGTTCTCATTCCTAAGGTATTTTTTCAATGTTATTATCATTATTATCATTATTATTCAGGTCACTGCCTGGAATCGAACTTGGAATCTTGGGGTTAGTAGCCCATGCTCTTAACCACTACGCCATATACCCATGGGCATATAACAATGTAAATAATTCCTCATCTCTTAAATATAGAACTGTATTATTATTATTATTATTATCATTATCATTATTATTATTATTATTAAGGCGGTGAACTGGCAGAATTGTTAGCACGCCGGGCAAAATGCTTAGCAGTGTTTCACCTGTCTTTATGTTCTGAGTTCAAATACTGCTGAGGTCAACTTTGCCTTTCATCCTTTTGGGGTCGATAAATTCAGTACCAGTTGAAGACTGAAGTCTACGTAGTCCCCCAAAATTGCTGCCCTTGTGGCAAAATTTGAAACCATGATTATTATTATTATTGTTGTTGAGTGACACTGGGGTAAAATATACGAAGTCCAGTATACCCGTCATGACTACCCATCTGATAGGGGTACACCAGGCACATGCATCACCACCATATGAAAAAGGAGCACATGACCTCGAAGGTGGAGCCCAGTTAGAATTTTCTTCAGGTCAAGTAGCCCATCCCACTCAAAAGGTCCCTGAATAAGGTTTCCAAAGGTGAATTATGCAAACCCCAAAGAATTCCTCTCAACACATGGCTATGATGCTCCCCCACTAATCCTGCCTGTATAGCCAGCTGGAAACGATGTCTCCTGAGGCTAAATTACGGCAATATTAGTCCTAAACCAGGACTGCCATGTTATGTTGGCAAATAATCTTTACTACAAAGTACTGTTGCTGAATATCTCTCATGAGATTTACAAATAGTAATTTTCTAATTTATATTTTGTACATTATTTACATTTGACGGATATTTGTCCTCATCTTGTTTGTTGTTAACACAACATTTCAGCTGTTATACCCTCCAGCTTTCATCAGGTGTCTTGGGGAAATTTCAAACCTGGATTCTCATTCCTAAGGTATTTTTTGATGTTGTTGTTATTATGATTATTATCATTCAGGCCACTGCCTGGAATCGAACTCGGAATCTTGGGGTTAGTAGCCCACGCTCTTAACCACTACACCATATGCCCATGGGCAATTATGGAGTGAATTTTACAAGATGTGGATAAATAGCCATCAAATGTAAATAATTAAATAATGTACATAATTCCTCATCTCCCAAATATAGAACTGAATTTATATTTTGGTTTCAAATTTTGGCTCAAGGCCAACAGTTGAAAGAGTGGTGGAAGTAGTTGATTCTATTGGCCCCCAGTGTTCAACTGGTACTTATTTTATTGACCCCAAAAGGATGAAAGGTAAAATCAACCTCAGTGGAATTAAAATGCATGCTAATGATTCTGTGTGATTTTGTTAATATTAGCAACCAGCTGTCTATTGTTGGGTCTTCAATCATTTATGACATTTGCTACAAATGATTATTTTGATTTGGGCACAAGGCCAACAGATTTGGCAGAAAAGGTGGTTACTTAAAGACATTGACCCCAGTATTTGACTGGTACATTCTTTCTTTTATCAGACCTGAAAAAAACAAAAGACAAAGGTGACATCAGTGAGTTTTGAACTCAGAACAAATACTACAAGGCATTTTGTCTGATGCTCAACTGATTCTGCCAATGCTTGATCCTGATGATAATGTCAACAAACATTCTGTTCATGCTTTTTTTGTTCGTTTTCAATGATGTTGTGTTGATGGCTGCTCTAGAATTCACCATGTGAGGGCTGGGGTATCAGTTTAATCTCCTTGACGGTAGCATGGGGTAGGGTAGAACAAAAGGGTAAGGAATATTGTCTTCATAACAAAATATTTCTCATGTTTATTCACTAAACACACGCACTCTCTTTCTTTCTCCGTCTCTCTCTTTCTCCTATTAAAGCTATCATTCACTTTGATTAATTATCAAGTTAACTACCTGCGGAATACCAGCCGCTATACCTGCTGTGTTAGGCACATACCATTGTCTTGAATCACTGAGGCTTGAGTAGAAATTCCATTCACATTTCTTTCTCTTTCTCTATTTTTTTTTAATATTTGGTATCAGTTATACACTATTTTCATAATACACCTGTCATTTTTTGCTTTCTTTTTCATAACTGGAAACAATATGTAACTCCAAAGATATAGTCGTTTGTTTTTTGCACCTTACTATTAGAGATGGCAGGGCAAACTGTTGCAAAACGAAAAAAATTTCCTAGCATTTACAAAATGCACATCGACATCAACACTGCAACATTAAAAGTTGCAACTGCATTATTCCATGCTATTTTGGTTGTTGTCACATTCTTTTCTGAGTATCATGTTTATGCTGATGATAAGTCTTTTATAAACAGACATGAGATAAAAATGATTTGTTTCTGCCTCTCTTGCCATCATCATCACATCCATTGTTTTCTATGTCCACCCTGGCATTGAAAGGGTCTTCTTCAACACAACTTCTTTCCATTTGTTGCGGGATCCATTGTCATCTCCTGACATCAACTTTCACCACTTGTCCTTCATGTCTTCAGTTTTCTTCTTCCAGTGGATTCTCCCATCTGGCTTACATCACTGAACTTCTTTACTCGGTTGCCATTCCATAAAAGCATCCCATCTCTGCACCAGTGCAATCTTCTCTCTTGCACACTACATCTCATACTCCTCTTACAACCAGTTTTTTTTTTTGTTTCCTTTTCAGTTCTTTTCTATTTCATTCTTCATACATGCTAACTTACCCATCAAAACATACCTTATTTCTTTTCAGCCTTCACACATATTTTGCATTTAATGTCTAGTTTTAGTGACTATGCAATGTTGCACACAAGCATCGTACAATCTGCTCTTCGCTCCAAAGAAAGAATCACTGTGTCACTAACAGAGGCAACAACACTATCCTGGCCTTTTTACATTTCTTTCTTACTTTGGTTACTAGGTTTTCAGGAAGACTTATTTCCCCTTATTAATTAGGCCCTTTTGATAACAAAAGCTATCAACTACATCTACATAGACTATTGAATGTTTGAAAGAAATAATTTCATGGGTACATTTACAGCTGACTACTTGTAGGTACCTGCCACATATAAAGCACTAACTTCCTCCGATCTCCTTCAGTCGGATATCTCCTCTATAACAAGACCCCTGTGATTGCCCCTCTATTACACTTTGGTCTCTCAACACCTGACATATACAGTCACCCACCTCCCCCCTTCTACTCCTAAATACTTCCTCTTAGAAGAGAGAGCTTTTTCCCTTTCTCTCTTCTCTCTCTCTTTCTTGTCTTGCAAGTTACACGGCAACTTCACAAGTGCTGGTGGCACAAAAAACGCACCCAGTACACTCTGTAAAGTGGCTGGCACTAGGAAAGGCATCCATCCATAGAAACTATGTCAAAGATGATATTGGAGCCTGATGCAGCCCTGGAACTCACCAGTTCCCTGTCAAACCATCCTACCCATGCCAGCATAGAAAGCGGACATTAAATGATGATGATGATGATGATAGAGAGAGAGACACACACACACACACTACATATATATATATATTTTGGATATTGACTTATATAAACTGTTTCTCTTAACATGATTTAAAGTGGTTTGGTAACTTGAAGATAAACACACTTTTGGAGTGAGTGGAGAGAATTCCTAGACATTTATCACTATTAGCATCTTAATTTCTTATGCCTGATTTTATTTACATACTTGTACAACCAAATATATTTTCTCACTTTGTGTCATGTTATCACCCGAGCCATTACACATCAAGGCTTAATTCTATTCAATCCATCTTGTCCAAATCCCCTTTCCTCATAGTTCTGTTCTATTACCAGCAGCTCTTTTATTTCAATCTGAAAGGTAAGAACTCCCTCTGTCCTGCACAGTCTCTCTTAAAACCTCAACAATATCAAAGCAAAGCCGTTCCTTACCATTCTCCTTTTGCTATTAATACAGTATGGGAAAGCACATGGCCTGGTGGCTAGGGTGTTGCACTCATGATCTAATGATTATGGATTCAATTCCCAGTTGGCTCCAGTCTACTCACCTATAGACAGGTAACCCTACGACAGTCTAGACTTCCAATCAAGGAAATGTTGGCCTACTCACTTAGAGTGACATCATTCGAAAGCTAAAATGATGCAAAGCGCATTGTGACCAGTGATGTATAACAACATCCGATAGTCTGGTCGATCACATGACTTTTACAATATACAATGGAACATTAACATTCTTAGCATGTCTTATGTAATGTTTTTTTTTAAAATTTCTTTTTTCCCTTCTCGAAGATATTACCATCAATTCTTGACACAGCTTGTCTTGTTTCTTAGAGCAGGTATCAATAAATGAAGATAGTGTGCATTTTGTTTCTATTTTCCAATTGAACGAATTTGTTTTCTTTGTGTCGGAGTGGAAGGTGAGTGAGTGCAGTGAGTGAGACAGCATGAGGAAGAGGGTGAGTGATGAGCGTTGTCGAATATTAAATCTGATGTGTAACAAAAATAGCGATTTCTCTATTTCTCCAACATCTCAAAGTAAAATTGTGGTTAGCTACTCTACTAAATGACTACTGCGTTTTTATTGATTTTCATAAAAGCCTCTACTATTCACAGTTGCGTATTTCTTTTCTAACAATACTTTGGAAGAAGCTATTGTGTAACACTTTCAGAGTTACCAATTCAAAAGACATTCTTTATTTCTACAAATATATATCTCCGGTGCTGCCAGAGACAGGTACTTTCACATAGCTCTATTATATATACATATATACACTTATTTAGGCAACGTATAAACCTCTCAGCTCTTGAGTCATTTCTGTAATGTTAGTAGTTGATTTGATAGATGTGTGTGTGTGTGTGTGTGTGTGTTTATGTATGCATCTGTGTATTTATGTATATATGTGTATGTATGTATATATGTGTGTGTGTATGTATATCTGCATATCATCATCATCATCATCGTTTAACGTCTGCTTTCCATGCTGGCATGGGTTGGATGGTTTGACCGAGGACTGGCAAGCCCAGAGGCTGCACCAGGCTCCAGTCTGTTCTGGCAAAGTTTCTACAACTGGATGCCCTTCCTAACGCCAACCGCTCCAAAAGTGTAGTAGGTGCTTTTTATATGCCACCGGCACAGGTGCCAGTCAGGTAGCACTGGCATCGGCCATGCTCGAATGGTGCTTTTTAAGCTTATGTGTAAACTTGTACTTTACTTGTTCGTTCCACCAAATATGCATGCATATATATTTGTTTGTATGCTTGTATATGCATGTGTGTGTGTGTGTGTAGACAATCTAGGTCAGAACTGTTCGAGGGTCAGGGACACGGTGCCTTGTGGTATCTAATCCCACTCTTTATATTCTGACAACACCTACAAGGACACTGATTCCCATCTGTATTACCCTAAGCCTTTCCTTTGAATAACCATCAGTGGCGTAGAGTGGAGGGGGTGACATGCATGTAGGAATAACTGCCAGTCTTACTCAAAAAGTCTTGTCCCAAACCTGTACAGCCCTCTGCTGATGAATGGTCAAGCTTGATTGGCAAAACCACCACCCACCTTTACCAAAACATGTCCATCCACAGTTATCTCTCGTACTTTCCTAATTAATTAAAACAATTATCAGTTAATTACTAATATTGTTTACTTGTTTTATATTCTCACCACTTATTTCTTATTGGATTAATTTCTTTTATGCTCATTTCGTTATGCTTTAAGGTGGTGAGCTGGCAGAATCGTTAGCACGCTGGACAAACTGTTCAACAGCATTTTGAGTTCAAATGCTGCTGATGTTGACTTTGACTTTCATCCTTTTGGGGTGGATGAAATAAGTGCCAGTGGAGCACTCGGGTCAATGTAATCGACTTATCCCCCTTCTCCCAAAATTTCAGTCCTTGTGCCTCTAGTAGAAAGGTTTATAAGTGTTAAGACTGACTTTAACTGTTGATGTTGATACAGATGGGGTCTCTAAGTATTTTATTCTCTAATTGTTTGATTTGTTATTTCAATTTTAATTTTCTATATTTTCTCTATTTCTATCTTCTATAAACCTAATGTCAATGGATATAACTTCAACATCTTCCGTTCTTAAGGTGTGGCATAAAACAGATAGGAAATGGAAAAACTCACAAGTAGTTATGTCTTCACTTATTGAGAGATTGTTTCATTTCCGAATGTTCCTCGTTTGTTTGCTTTCGACCTACAATTTTTATACTTTTTCCTTTTTTTTTTCTCTTTTATCAAACAGTTTTTAGTTTACAGAATAATGTTGAACATTCTTGAGTGGCATTGCTTGCCGATTGTAGTTTATCTGTTTCATATTTACAAACTCTGTTGCATCCAGACTCTGAGTTGTAGCTGTGTGAGTCAGAAGTTTGCTTCCCAACCACATGCTTTCCAGTTCAATCCAACTGAGAGGCACTTTGGACAAGTGGTACTTCTACTATAGCCTTGGCCCAACCAAAGCCTTGTAAGTGGTCAGGATTATGTTTCCTTCCTGTGGAAGATAAATGGCTGCCTGCATTATACAAGAGTGGATGGAAGTAATCAGTATGGAGCTGAAACAAGGGATGATGATGATGATGGCAGTGATAAGGTGTCAGGGTGGGCATTGGGAACAGAAGAACAGGAAGAGTGGGTATAGGTACAGGCTTGGCTGTGTGTTAAGAAGCTTGCTTCCCAACCACATGGTTTTGAACTCAGTCCAACTACATGATGCCTTTGGCAAGTGTCTTCTATTATAGCCTCGAGCTGACCAAAGCTTTGTAAAGGAATTTGGTAGTTGGAAACTGAAAGAACCCCCTCATATATATATATATATATATATATATATATGAGTGGAGGCGCAATGGCCCAGTGGTTAGGGCAGCAGACTCGCGGTCATAGGATCGCGGTTTCGATTCCCAGACCGGGCGTTGTGAGTGTTTATTGAGCGAAAGCACCTAAAGCTCTACGAGGCTCCGGCAGGGGATGGTGGCAAACCCTGCTGTACTCTTCCACCACAACTTTCTCTCACTCTTACTTCCTGTTTCTGTTGTGCCTGTAATTCAAAGGGTCAGCCTTGTCACACTGTGTCACGCTGAATATCCCCGAGAACTACGTTAAGGGTACACGTGTCTGTGGAGTGCTCAGCCACTTGCACGTTAATTTCATGAGCAGGCTGTTCCGTTGATCGGATCAACTGGAACCCTCGACGTCATAAGCAGCGGAGTGCCAACAACAACAACATACATATATATATATATATATATATATATATATACTAAGTTGAAACTCTTGGGCCTCGAGTCACTCTGTTGGTTCTGCTGAATATTAATAAAAATATACATATGCTCATATTTTGTGTCATTTCCTGTTTGCACCATCATACCGATATATATATCATTATCATCATCATCATCATATGTCTGCTTTCCATGCTGGTATGGGTTAGACAGTTTGACTAGATCTGATAAGCTAGACAGCTGCAGCAAGTTCCAATCTGATTTCGCATGGTTTCTACGGCTGGATGCCTTTCCTAACGCCAACCACTCCAAGAGTGTAATGGATGCTTTTGACGTGCCAGTGGCACAGGTGCCATTCACATGACACTGGCAACATCCACAACTACGATTTCATGGGTGCCATTTACGTGACACTGGCAACAGGCACGACTGATTTCACTTGGCTTGACGAGTCTTCTCAAGCACAGCATATTGCCAAAGGTCTCAGTCACTTGTCATCACCTCCATGTGGCCCAACATCTGAAGACCATGCTCTGTGTCTGTAGTGTGCCTGTATCTGTGAGTTTGTGTGTGTGTATAATAATGTGTGTAGCTGGGATGATGTAAAGACAGATATTTTATATACATTTCAAAGGGACTTGTGGGTAAGGCTGGAAATATATAAATTTATAAAGGAAGAAGATAGAGAGAACAGCCTTTAATCACAAATCACAACAATTGTTTCTATGCATTGATAACAGCTGTTAGTAGCTGAGTTTTCCATATCATACTATTATATAAATATTATGAATAAATAGATCCAGCTGTAGCTGAATACCTGCACATCATCAGGTGAGTGGCTTTCAGATCACACTACTGATAACTGCCACATTTAAGTGGCAAATATACTTCACTATTATATATATATATATATATATATATATATATATATAAGGAGATGGACAATTGTCAACAAACAGTTGGCTGACAGACAACTTATAGACAAGACAATTGTGTGGTATGGTGCAGAATCCTGTTGCCAGACATAGGGTGTTCCAGCAGCCACTCTGTTGACCCAGGGCAGCACTTCCTCCTCCAGGCACTTGATGTAAGCCTCCGTGTTGAGTCTGAGGCCATGTGGGAATTGTCTGTCTGCAAATTGTCTGCACACGACATGTTTGTGTGTGTGTGTGTGTGTGTGTGTACTAAGAAAGAGAGAAATAGATGAGTAATAGATAATCAATCAAGTCCTAAAAGATCTTCAGATTTCTTTAATTACTTTCATGAAATTTGTTCTTATATCAAAATAGTTGTGGTGCTTTTGTTATTCTACCTAAGATATTCCACTTAAGACCATTAGTTATTGGTCAGAAAATGTGTCCAGAAATTTATTTTATTTTTAATATTTTTTTTTATGTGAAAAGATTTGAAATTTAAAATTTCTTTTGTTGCTTGTGAAATTTTAAATAATAATTTTAAAAATCAATATTTCTCAAGAAACCTTGCAAAATAGCCAGTATAGCAGATTTGCTTGTTGTTGTAGTAATATCCTTTTTCTCTCTTTTAATCAATGATAGAATTAGAAATACATAAATTATAAAGAAAAGGACATAAACTGTAAAAGTATTGATCAACTATTTAAGAATTTAAAAACCAAAAACAAATCGATGATATATATGGTTTCTGCTGCCTCTGATTATCAACTGTACTGAAGACCAGTGATACATTTCCTGTGAAATATAAATATATTTGTTTCCAAATTTATAATTAGACCATTGTTGTTGTCATTGTCTTGAAATTAAAATTATTGCATGATTATTGGAGTAAAATTCAATCTTTTATATTTGAAATTCCTTTTTTTTTTTTTTTTTTTACAGCACTTTTTAATTTTTTTTATTTTTGGTTTCCTACTATAATTATCAACCAAATTAAAAATTCTAGATTTGTTGTAATTTGATGGCTAAATAATGCTAAAATAATTAATCTGACATTTTGCCCAGGCAAGTTTTTTACCGTTTTGTGACCACATTTCTAGTAGCAATATACTTCTTTCACATTAACTTTCTCCCCCCCTCCTTTTTTAAAATATTCAAGTGATGCCAGAGATTTCGTTACCGAAGTAATTAACTTTGAACTTAATAATAACATATTAAAATTTAATATTATCTTTCATGTCATAATTGGACTGCAGTACATGATTGGAATTCATATGAACATTTTAATTGGATGTTAAAAGTGTTAAAGCCTCTGAAGCAGATTTTGCTGAGACTAAAACCTGACTATTTAAGTTCTAAAACCAAAATAGTTAGTGAAAGACATTTCTGTATTTGATAATATACACTGAAGCTGGTTGTTTTTTGTTGTTATCTTTTTTTGCCTTTTTCTTGTTGCAGTCATTAGACTGCGACCATGCTGGGGCACTGCCTTGAAGAATTTTTAGTTGAATAAATTGACTCCAGTACTTTTTTTTTGCCAAGTGGTGGTGGGAGACAAACACTGACAAAACAAAGGCATAAACACACATGATGGGCTTCTTTAGATTTCCATCTACCAGATCCACTCACAAGGCTTTGGTCAGCCAAAGGCTATAGTAGAAGATACTTGCCCAAGGTGCCACACAGTGGGACTGAACCTAGAACCATGTGGCTGGGAAGCAAACTTCTTACCACACAGCCATGCTTATTGATAAATTTAGAAAACAAATATCATATTTATTGCAAATTTACAAGTAAGAAATTTTATTTTAAGGTAATAAATATTTTTCACATTATTTATATTTGACAGATATTTGTCTTCATCTTGTTTGCTATTAACACAATGTTTTGGCTGACATACTCCCCAAGATTCCGAGTTCGATTCCAGGCAGTGACCTGAATAATAATAATAATATTCATTTTCATTTTCATTTTCTAAGCTTCCTAAATTCATGCTACGTTATATTCTAATCACCTAGAATTCATTGCTCTTTTAAAAATTACGATTTATGCATTGTTGTCTCTCAAATATTTAAAATCTACAATTAAGAGCCCTATCTACTCGCTGGCGGTACCTACCCATTTTCCTTTATTCAAAAATTCTTATCGCTCCTTAAAATTATGGCTTTTAAGTGTTGATTTCTCAGCCCAAGAATTACAGCGTGATGTGCTGCTTGACTGGTCCCCCCTCTCTCTCTCTCTTTATATATATATATGATGATGATGATGATCTTTTCTCCCGCCATGCCTCTGTCTACCCCTCCATCCTCTCTCTCTCTCTCGTAGTTTTTCCTTAAGGTCTTCAGGTTCTGGCTATATATAAATGAGAAACCCTTTCTAAATTATCTCGCTGACATACTACGACGAAATCTCCAAGATGCAGATAAGATAGAGATTTTTTATTTATTTACGGCCTCAAACATCTCATACCTTCGCGCTTTAGTTTGCCCTCTATTATTTATCTTGTTTCTCTCCATGAAATTCAATTGAATTCAGTTGTCTTAAATTCATGCTTATTCATTTTCTAAGCTTCCTAAATTCATGCTACGTTATATTCTAATCACCTAGAATTCATTGCTCTTTTAAAAATTACGATTTATGCATTGTTGTCTCTCAAATATTTAAAATCTACAATTAAGAGCCCTATCTACTCGCTGACGGTAACCCGCCCTCCCACCCCCTCCACCGGAAGTTCATTCCTCTGTCATCCTGTCAACCTCGGCTGTCTCCCGGAACCCATCTAGTGGCTTTGGCCATCCTCTCCCCTACCTTTGGGTAGCGCATTAAGTTTGAGAAATGTTTGCAGGTTGTAGGTACTGTTTTGCTTATGAATTCTTCCAATTGCAAGTTTTCTTTTCAGGTACACGACACTGCTTTTCCCCTTCCCAGGCTACAGGCCCACACCCCCAACACCCATACTGTTAGGATTGGCACTCTCAACGTCGGCACGCTGAAAGGTAGAACTGGTGAAATTGTTGAGATGCTTGAACGGAGACGCGTAGATATGTGCTGCATCCAGGAAGTAAGATGGAGAGGAGGTTCTGCAAGGTTCCTCACAGGCAAAGAACACAGGTACAAGATTTTCTGGGCAGGGAACACTGACGGGGTCGGGGGCGTAGGAATACTTCTAGCGGAGAAATGGGTGGATAAGGTAATCGAGGTCGTTAGAGTAAGTGACAGAGTACTTAAGATCAGACTAGTGCTTCATCATAGATTAGCTACTGTCATCTCAGCCTATGCACCTCAACCTGGGCTACCAGATGGTCTGAAAGACCAATTCTATGATACCCTCTTGCAAACTACCTCGTCGACGAGTGACAGGGACCTTCTCTTTGTGGCTGGAGACTTCAACGGTCATGTCGGACGTCGTGCTGGGGGCTTCCATGGCATACATGGAGGCTATGGCTTCGGTTCCCGCAACGAGGAGGGAACCAGACTGCTGGAGTTCTGTGATGCAACCAATCTTATAGTCTGCAATACCAACTTCAGGAAACCTGCCAGTCACCTAGTCACCTACCGCTCCGGCAGACACTCTAGCCAAATCGACTACATCCTCGCCAGAAATAGGGAAAGAGGGCGGCTTATAAATGCCAAAACCTACCCTGGCGAAGAATGTACCCCACAACATAGATTAGTAGTTAGCGACTTTGGGATCAAGGCAAAATGGGTGCCCAGAATTAGACAGGCTTGGAGAAGAAGGGTGTGGAAGCTTAAAGACCCTGCAAACGGACAGAGACTTAGAGACAAGTTACTTGAAGCATTTAACGAAATAGAAGGGGATATAGCATCATACAACGTGGAAGACAATTGGAGATTTCTGCGGGACAACCTGTTGAAAGCCACCGACCAGATTTGTGGGTGGTGTAAGGTCCCCTCCCGACCCAGAGTAACGTGGTGGTGGAACAAGGAGGTAGACAGGGCTATTAGACAAAAGAAACAGGCTTGGAAGGACTGGAAGAACGGTGGTAGCAGGGAATTGTACCAATGTGCCAGAAGGGAGGCTAGGCGACAGGTTTATTTAGCCAGAGGGGAAGCAGATAAGGAAAGATTTGCCAATGTTCTGCGCCGTGAGGACCAAAGACTCGAGGTATTTCGTGTTGCAAGACAGTGTAGGAGAGAGAATAGTGATGTTGTAGGAGAGAAATGTGTTCGCATGGATGATGGTACGCTTGCATTAAATGAGAATGCAAAGAAAGAGGTCTGGAGATGCCACTACGATAGATTGCTTAATAAAGAGAATGAATGGGAGAAAGAGAGCCTGCCGTATGTCGACCCAATAGAGGGACCAGCTATCCGAGTTGATAGTACCAGGGTAGATAAAGCAATTAAGAGTATGAAGACCGGGAAAGCCCCCGGCCCATCAGGAATCACTGCAGAGATGCTCAAAATATCTGGCAGTGTTGGCTATAGCCTAGTCACCCGTATTACGAACCAGGTGATACACGAAGGAGTCATACCCAATGACTGGTGTAGCAGCATCATAGTCAACTGCTACAAAGGTAAAGGTGACGCTTTAGATACAAATAATTACAGAGGCATCAAGCTGTTAGATCAGGTTATGAAAGTTACAGAGAGGGTCATAGCCCAACTAATTAGGGAGCGAATCAATTTAGATGAGATGCAGTTTGGGTTCGTGCCAGGTAAAAGCACTACTGATGCCTTATTTCTAGTGAGACAGTTGCAGGAGAAATACCTAGCTAAGGATAAACCTCTGTACCTGGCTTTCGTTGACATGGAGAAAGCCTTTGACAGGGTCCCCCGATCCCTTATCTGGTGGTCAATGAGGAAACTTGGGATAGAAGAATGGTTAGTGAGAGCTGTGCGAGCCATGTACAGAGATGCTGCCAGTAAGGTGAGGGTTGGAAATGAGTACAGCAATGAATTCCGGGTAGAGGTAGGGGTCCACCAAGGTTCCGTCCTCAGCCCCCTATTATTTACCATAGTCCTCCAGGCAATCACAGAGGAGTTCAAGACAGGTTGCCCCTGGGAGCTCCTCTATGCTGATGACCTTGCCCTAATTGCGGAGTCACTATCAGAACTAGAGAAGTTTCAGGTGTGGAAGCAAGGTCTAGAATTGAAGGGCCTTAGAGTCAACCTAGCTAAAACCAAAATCCTAATAAGTAGGAAGGTAGATAAAACACAAACCCCTTCAGGTAGATGGCCCTGCTCAGTATGTAGAAAAGGAGTAGGTAGTAACTCTATAAGATGTACCCGGTGCAAGCTATGGACACATAAGAGGTGCAGCAACATCAAAGGCAGGTTAACTAGCAAGTTAGTTTTTGTTTGTGGCAGATGTTCAGGTGCAATAAAGACTGCAAACAAACAGGAAACAACTTCTATCTCATTCCAGGGTGAAAAACTAGAGGTAGTCGATAGCTTCCGCTATCTGGGCGACCAAGTTAGTAGTGGGGGTGGGTGCGCTGAAAGTGTAGCTGCTAGAATAAGAATAGCCTGGGCAAAGTTTAGAGAGCTCTTACCCCTGCTGGCGACAAAGGGACTCTCACTCAGAGTAAAAGGCAGACTGTATGACGCATGCGTACGAACAACCATGCTACATGGCAGTGAAACATGGGCTGTAACTGCTGAGGACATACGTAAGCTCGCAAGGAATGAAGCCAGTATGCTCCGTTGGATGTGTAATGTCAATGTGAATACCCGTCAGAGTGTAAGTATCTTGAGAGAAAAGCTGAACATTAGAAGCATCAGTTGTGGCGTGCAAGAGAGACGATTGCGCTGGTATGGACATGTGGTGAGAATGGAGGAGGATAGCTGCGTGAAAAAGTGCCACACCCTAACAGTTGAGGGAACCCGTGGAAGAGGTAGGCCCAGGAAGACCTGGGCTGAGGTGGTGAGGCAAGACCTTCGTACATTGGGCCTCACCGAGGCGATGACTACTGACCGAGACCTTTGGAAATGTGCTGTGCGTGAGAAGACCCGGCAAGCCAAGTAAGATCGTTGCCAGTGCCCCTGGACTGGTTCTTGTGCGGGTGGCACATGAGATGCACCATTTTGAGCGTGGCCGTTGCCAGTACCGCCTGACTGGCTCCTGTAGGATTTTCGAGCGAGATCGTTGCCAGTGCCCCTGGACTGGCTTGTGCGGGTGGCACATAAAAGACACCATTTCGAGCGTGGCCGTTTTTGTGCGGGTGACACGTAAAAGCACCCACTACACTCTCTGAGTGGTTGGCGTTAGGAAGGGCATCCAGCTGTAGAAACTCTGCCAAATCAGACTGGAGCCTGGTGTTGCCATCCGGTTTCACCAGTCCTCAGTCAAATCGTCCAACCCATGCTAGCATGGAAGGCGGACGTTAAACGATGATGATGATGATGATGAATATTGGAAAAATACCTTTGGAATGAGAACCCAGGTTTGAAATATCCCCAGGACACCTGATGAAGGCTGGAGAGTACATCAGCCGAAACGTTGTGTTAACAACAAACAAGATGAGGACAAATATCCGTCAAATGTAAATAATGCACATAATTCCTCATCTCTCAAATATAGAACTGTAAATATTTTTCCTCTTAAAATTAGTATTCATTTCATCATTTTGTATAAACACCAAGAAATTTGATAAAAATTCAGTTCTAATTCTTTGTATGCATGACATAATTCCTGATATTACCAAGAGTGGCAAAAATATACTTCCAAAGTTTCCCCTATTCACATATGACAGGTAACACTAATATGGTAATATTTAGCCCAAGCATGTCTTGACAACAGCTTGTGGCAGGTGTGCTAGTCATCATCATCATCATCGTCGTTTAATGCTCGCTTTCCATGCTGGCATGGGTTGGATGGTTTGACTGAGGATTGGTGAGCCAGAAGGCTGCACCAGGTTCAATCTGATCTGGCAAAGTTTCTATAGCTGATGCCCTTCCTAATGCCAGCCAACCACTCCGAGAGTGTAGTGGGTGCTTTTATGTGCCATCGGCACGAGGGCCAGTCAGGCAGTTCTGGCAATGACTATGCTTAAAAGGTGTTTTTTACGTGCTACCTGCACGGGAGCCAGTCCGGCGGCACTGGCAACAACCACGCTCAAATGTTGTTTGTCACATGTCACCAGCATATGTGCTGGTAAGGCAACGCTGGCAACAATCATGCTTGAATGGTGCTTTTTATGTGCTACCTGCATGGGAGCCAATCTATGGCCCTGGCAACAATCATGCTCAGATGTGCTTTTAACGTTCCACGGCACGAGTGCCAATTAGGCGGACTAAAGGAAAAATTTTATTTTCATGTCTAAAGCTGCCACAAAACATTTCTTGGGAAAGCATATAAACAAAACTTGTGATTCAACATTTTGGGGTCCATTTGGTTTATTGCAGCTGGAAACTGAGTGTTTTCAGTCTCGGTTTTGATAAGACAGTTTTCATTCCTCAACTTCTTCCTGTTACCTGTAACAATTATGTTCTTCTTTTCAAGAATTACTTCTTGGTTTGTACATATTTAGTAATTAATAATATTGTAAATTAAAATAAGGCAATGAGCTGGAAGAATCGTTAGCAAGCAGGCAAAATGCTTAACAGTATTTCATCTATCTTTATGTTCTGAGTTCAAATTCCGCCAAGGTCGACTTTGCCTTTCATCCTTTCAGGTTTGATAAAGTAAGTACCAGTTGAATACTGGGGTTGATGTAATTGACTTTCACTCTCCCTTGAAATTACTGGCTTTGTGCCAAAGTTTGAAACCAATATTGTAAAGTAAAATGTTAAGTATTATCAAGGAAACCTGATTGAAGCTAATTTCTCTTCTGTTTGCTTATAATCCAATGCCTTCAACACCATCATCTATTCAGATATTGTTTTGAATAGAAGTTGCCAACTAATGAGGTGCTTGACCTGCTTTTATTTTCTACTTGTTATTATTTCACTTCACCTTTTCAATAACCTTTCGAAAAAGTGCTCCAGCTTGGTCTTAACCATCATGGCTATAACAAACTAACAATCAATTTCCATTGACCCTTCCTTGAAAACCTTTAACAGTTATCCCTCAGTTTACATATTAGATTGGTTCTGCTAGTCACCATGTAAATCAAAATTGTGTAAAACAAAGGAGATAAAAGTTCAATGATATTAATTAATCAGCACAAAATTTAAATAATTATTTATTGAAATGAATATAACAAATATGATTATCATTCATCTCAATCTCCATCTCTAACCATTTATCACTCTCATGAACTTAATTGCCCACCTTTTCCAATCCTCTGTCCATAGACCCTCTTATACTTACCTTCTTATACTTTGGGGGTATGCCCCAACACCTTGTCACCACCATCTCTCTTCTGTCTTTTCAACTCGAATAGTCTTGTATTCCTCTACAGCAAGACACCTGCACCTGTCCCTCTATCATACTTTAACATTTCAGCACCTAGCATAATGCCACTCACCTCAATATTGCAACCTCCTGCTCAGAAGAGGGGGGTGCTTTTCTTTTGAGTTACATAATGACTTCATTTAGCACTGATGTCTCAGAAAAAGCACCCAGTACATCCTGTGAAGTGGTTGGTGTTATGATGGGCATCCCGTTGTAGAAACCATGCCAAAACAGACAGTGGAGCTTGATGGAGTCTTCTGGCTCATCAAATACTGTTGAACTGTCCAACCCATGCCATTCCACCAAGAAAGATGGAACATTCAACATTGATGCTATATTGGGTTTTATCTTCTATCCAAAATAATGAAAGCTTTTTACTCATTGTTTCCATTCTGTTTTTATGTATGATGCATATTTTAAAATTATGGAAGATCCAGTGGTTATACTGCTTCTGGTTTATTTTGTGTCCATTAAAAATTTTTTTTTTTTCTTAACAATTCATTTATATTAAACTGTTTCAACAGAAATCTGTCGACAAAAGGGTCAAAGCCATGTGACCTGTAAGGGTCATCAACATTACCCGCCTCCTCCCCTTCCTCATTTCAGTCAATGGATAAACACTTTGTTTGGGGTTGGAGTGTTACTGGTTTCAGTCATTGGATCATTACCTTCAACGGTTAATTAAATTGACTACAGTAATTATTATATAACTTAAGAAACATGAAAGGTAAAGCAAACCTAAGCAGGATTTGAACTCAGAAAGTAAAGGGACATTCATCAAATAGCACAAAAGTATTTTCTCTGACACTACAATAGTTCTGTCAACTCTTAATTGCATTCCCACTTTTAGACAATTAAATCAATCTTTTTCCTTCTTTTCTCTACATTGTATTATTGGTCTTTGATTTACCCTTTTGTTATTAAACTGCCTCTGGCTCTGAGTACAAATGTCTTGTTTACATAAGTTTTGAATTAAAATATTCCACCAAACCTTAGTCACAATTAATGTTCCTAACACTAGCTGAATGATAATTAAGTTATTTTACTAAATTCTTTGTTATATTTAAAATTAATTGAAAGAAACACAGAGCATCTTAAAATAAATACGGTAATGAAAGAGTTAGATGAAGTGAAATGGTGGGGGACCAGCAGCCAAATCACCCTCAATTCAGTTTCTGCCCTTTTAAGTTTAAAGAAAGAAAAACAGAGAAATGGGTAATGCAATTTAGATATATTATGTCTGAAAGAGAAAAAAATAAAAGTTGGAGTGGTCATGGATGGAAGGACTTTGATCATAGGTTTTCATGTTCAGTTCTTCATGTTTGTTACATTTGTCTGGATTTATCTTACTGCATAAAGAAAAATATGAATATGGTATAAAGTATACAAAACAATTCTATCTATTTATCTTTCTTTCTTTCTTGTGTATGTATGTATAGAAATAATCCTCTGTGTGTTTATGTCTGTGTCTGTGCATGCATGCAAATGTGTACAAGCTCTACACAGTTCAGGAATGGCTGTTTCCATAAAAAAAAATGGAAACCTTTAGTTATTATTTTTTTTCCCTGGAATCATTCTACATTTTACAAGAACACAGAAATATTTCTCTTCCAACCTTCCTCCGTCTCCATCCCCAACCTGTTCTATATGTAAAAGAAGATTATCATTGTCTATAAATCATACAAGAAACTGTGACACATCACATTTATTACATTCTGATGAGATAACATTCCAAGAAGAAAGAAAAAATGAAACAAAATAACATATTTTTTCGTCTTTGTTGTGGAAGGAATTTTTTTCATATTTTCATAGGGTTTGTATTTTCAAAGATTCTGTGAAGTAACAAAAATGGTAGAGTCTTACTGTGTTTAAAGTTCAAATCCCACTGAGGTCAGTTCAAGCATAACAATATCTGCCTACCACTATCTACCTAGCTACACTTCCTTCTTTCTCTCCTTGATCCTCTCTCTCTCCCCTACACACAATTTAACCGCTCAAAAACACAATTCTTCTCATTCTTCATTTATCTTTTCTTTTACTTGTTTCATTCATTAGACTTTGGCCATGCTGGGGCACTGCCTTGAAGAATAATTTAGTCAGGTGAATCAAGTCCCCCACCCACACCACCCCAGTGCCTTTTTTTTTTAAAGCCTGGTACTCATTCTATCAGTCGCTTTTTATCAAACTGCTAAGTTACAGGGATGTAAACAAACCAACACTGGTTGTCAAGCGGCGGCAGGGGACAAACACAAACACTTCTTTCAATTTCTGTCTACCATAGGACTGAACCCTGGAACCACATGGTTGGGAAACAATTTTCTTACCACACAGCCATGCCTGCACCTTTGTCTCCTTTATTTTCTCCCTTTCTTTTTTTTTTTATTGTATTCTCTTTGTGCTCTGAACTCTCTTTTGTATCTCTGAAAGAAATTTCTTAATTTCATTTTAGGTGCAAACAGAATGAACTGTGGATAACCTCTCTCCTCAGTGATATTTACCACATTGGAATTACTTCAAGAAAAAAGAAGTTTATACAATAATTTTCTTCTTTTTAAAAAAAATTCAAAAATATCATATCAGGTAAAGAAATAAATTGTCTTAATTAATTCTCCACGTTTCTTCTATTTCCTTTCGTAGTTTGTTTTGCACAGGATCTCTTCTGAAACACGACACATTTCATGTCCAGTGACATCGATACAAAGCAGTGCATTACAGATATTTATTCAGTCTTTAAGCTGATATTAATAACAGAACGTGATAATTCAATCTGTGGCTGGTGCTCAAACAGTTTTAATCAAATAAGAGACCAATTGATTTAGGCATCAACACTTGAAACCTGACACAACGGTGCACCATTTATAGTTCCGTCTTGGAAGCAAGACTTTCACTTAATAATTTCAATGCATTCAACTGTGTTGTATTCCCTCCTCTCATATTTCATGGAATGGTTGTTGTTGTTGTTGTTGTTGTATCAGTGGTGGTGGTGTTAAGTTCTAAATCATCCCTGACCAAACCATGCTACAATCAAAGGCATTCCAGTTATGAACATCCTGCCTGTTTTTTTTTTTTTTTTTGGTTTTTGTGTTGTTTTTTTTTGTATATCAGGGAATTTGTTGTTCAAAGTTTCTTCATTTAACCATTTTGTTACCATATCTCTCTTGAAATACACTACCTTTTTTTTTTTTTTTTTTTCAATTAATTTTGAAAATTGTGAAGAACTCAGTAAAATAATATTGTCATTGTTAAGCTTGTGTTTGTACCATGGATTAACATGAAATTTTGATGGAAGATTTTAAGTTAGATTAATTTAAAATTGAATTTATTTTCAATCCTAGAACTAGGGGCAGTCTCAGGCAGGTTGGTATTGAAACAATTAAGACAGCAGGCAATCGAATAATTTGATTATAACAAAGGAAGTTTTAGCTGCTATTTCTAGCTGGCCAAGCAACTGTATAGTGGCTCCTGAGTGGGCTTGGAGAAACAACATTGGTGGTGGTGTTTAGCCCCAAGTCACCCTTATGTTACAGCCATGATGATCCAGCCTTTGTTTAGGGCACTCTCCCATGCTGCCATGGGTTGAGTGATCTGACAGGATCTGATGAATCAGATGGACTGCATTAAACTGCAATGTCTACTTTGACATGGTTTCTACAGCTGGATGCCCTTCGTAATGCCAACCATTTTACTAAGTGTACAGCATGCTTCTTTTCATGGCACTGGCATTAGTGAGGTCACCAAGTAACTCAGAAGACAAGACACCTTGACAAAGCAGGGAGTACAAAGTTTTATTGAGGCTTTATTCCAGGTATTGAGGGACTAAAGACTGAGAGAAGCACGGTAACAGGTGTATTGCTGTAGAGGAGATACATGAACATTCCAGCTGGAATCAGAAGCCTGTTGTGATCTTGCTTCAATAGGAATTCACTATCAACATATGAAATGTTGTGCTGTTGAAGCCTGAAGTTGTAACAACAATTATTAACCCTTTAGCATTCAAATTACTGTCAAGTGCAACACTTATTGATTCACATTGTTTTTTGAATTAACCATACAATATTTCATAGCTTTCAAGGCGGCGAGCTGGCAGAAACATTAGCATGCTGGGCAAAATGCTTAACAGTATTTCGTCTGTCTTTATGTTCTGAGTTCAAATTCTGCTGAAGTTGACTTTGCTTTTCATCCTTTCGGGGGTCGATAAATTAAGTACCAGTTGCATATGGGTGGCAATCTAATTGACTGGTCTCCTCCCCCAAAATTTCAGGCCTTGTAAAGTGTAGAAAAGAATATTTCATAGCTTTAGGGCAGCGAGCTTGCAGAATCATCAGTATGCCAGGCTAAATGCTTAGCGGTATTTTGCCCATCTTTATGTTCTAAGTTCAAATTCCACCGAGGTCAACTTTTCATGGTCAATAAATTAAATACTAGTTGAGCATTGGGGTCGATGCAAAAGGTTAAATGAAATATTTCAAGAAGTTAGGAAAACTGGGAGAGAAATAACAGTTACATGAACTTTTTGTTTTGTGGGTTTTTTTTTTATATTTCTATTTATATTTTTATGGAACAGAATTTCTTGAATTTGACAATAATTAAAGGCAAACATTCTAGAAAGAATATATATTTTATGAGTTACAGCAGTGTGGTTGGTCAGTTTATGAAACAAGAAATTATGGTTTAATGGTCAATATTACTTGACATGATTTGATTGATTAACTGCTTTCGTTAGTTCGTTAGCTGGCTAATTGCTATTGATTTTTTTTTTTTTATAAATCGGTAGCATCTATGAAAAATAATCACCCAACCTAACTTCTTTGCCATTAAATTGCTATATTATTATTATTTTCATTACCAACATCATCTTTATTATTATTGTTATCATCATCATCATCATCATCATCATTATTGTTATAGTTTTTGTTGTTATTACTCTTGTTGTTTTATTTTTTTTTACCGTTTTCATTTGGTGCTGCAGTAATAAACATCAAAGCAACTTTCCACTCAACCACACACAGTCTCGACTAACTGCCCATATTTATATGTGCTACGAGAATTACCGCAGTGGTGGTAGTGGTGGTTGGTGGTGGTTTTTAACTGCAAATCAATCTTGATTGAATAAATCTATCATCAAAGACATTCTACTTGTGACCATCACATTGTATTCTCAGTATATATTACCTAGCTGTTTGTTTGTTTTAAATGGTTAAGATGTGGTCTCTGATGGAGAATTGGCTATTATATCTAACAAGTCAAGCAACCTTATTGAAGCTTCTTAATTTTTCTCATTCCATAGGGTTTGGTGTTTTTAAACTCAAGTCAACCCTAACTGAGTAAACCAATGCTTCTCAAAGTCAGCTTCTTTCAGTTTCCATCTACCAAATCCAATCACAAAATTTCAGTTGGCCCAGGGCTATATTGGAAGGTACCTGCCCTAGGCACAACCCAGTGGGACTGAACCTAAAACTACATGGTTGGGGAACAGACTTTTTAACCTCACAGCCATGCCTGCACCTGTCTTAGAAATTATAACTATTAATCATCATCATTATCGTTGTCATTTAACATCTGCTTTCCGTGCTGGCATAGGTTGGACGGTTTGACTGAGGACTGGTGAGCCAGGAGGATGCAGCAGGCTCCAATCTGATTTGGCAAGGTTTCTACAGTTGGATGCCCTTCTTAATGCTCGAATCGTGCTTTTTATGTGCCACCGGCATGGGTGCCATTCAGGCGGCATTGGCATCAGCCACACTTGAATGGTGCTTTTTACATGTCACTGGCACAAGTACCAGTCAGGCGGCACTGGCATCAGCTACACCTACAATTTCACTCAGTTCGACAGGTTTTCACAAGCATGGCATATCGGCCAATGAATGAAGGGTGCTTTTAAATGGCCACGACTACGATCTCACTTGACTTACCGGGTTTTCTTAAGCATGGCATATCTCCAAAATAGTGGGGGTTTTTTTTATTTTACTTCTTGAATTTTTTTTTTTTTACCATCATTAGATTAATGTATAAAGGCAGTAGATTAGTAGCTTCATTAGAGTACTGGAAAAACTCCTTTGCTGTATTTGTTCTGATTCTTTATGTTCTGGGTTCAAATCTGACAAAGGTCAACTTTTTTTATTTTGGGGGGATTGATAAAATGAAGTACCAGTTAAATGTTAGGGAATAGAGAGGGTCAGTGGAATCAACTAGCTTCCTCCCTTCAAAACTGATGGCCTTGTGCTTAAAATAGAAGCAGTATTGCTATTAAGGCAGTGAGCTGGCAGAATTGATAGTGTGCCTGGAAAAGTGCTTAGTAGCATTTTGTCTGTCTCTATATTCCGAGTCCAAATGCCACTGTGATCGGTTTTATTGTTCATCCTTTCAGGATTGACAAAATAAGTACCAGTTGGACACTGGGGTCAATTACATTGACCCCTCCCCCCAAATTTGCTGGCGTTGTGCCAAAATTTGAAACTATTATTATTATTTCTATTGTTATTATTATAAAGAGGCAAGCTGACAGAATCATTAGGGCAGTGGATAAAATGTTTAGTGATATTTCTTCTGGTTCTTTGTTTTGAGTTCAAATTTCAGTGAGGTCGATTTCGCCTTTCATCCTTTCAAGGTCTATAAAATAAGTACTAGTCAAATAATGAGGTTAGTGGCCTTGTGCCAAATTTTGAAGCCATCATTAGAAAGAGATTAATTAGGGCCTGTGACAGAATTGAGTGTTGCAGTCTACTTCACTATATACACCACCCTGTAACTTGGGGGTACAACCTCTGTTCCCATGCAAGACACCTTTCTGACCCTCGGTGCTACTCCCTCCCCCAGTTGAGGGGGATCTTGTCATGCAAGTTACTTGATCTCACTGGTTCTGGTGCCACATAAAAAACCTCTAAAATAAACTCTGTAAAGTGGTTGGTGTTAGGAAGGGCATCCAAATGTAGAAACCAGGTCAAAGCAGACAGTGGGGGCTTGGTGTGGTTTTCTAACTTTCCAGTTCCTGACTCAAACCATCCAACTCATACCGGCATGGACAATGGACATTAAATGATGATGGTGATGATGATGATGAGTGTGGTTTAGTTAAATATGTCTTTTTCAGAGACGGAGACAGAAATGGTACAGTGGTCACATCATCTCTTTGCATTGTGAGTTCAGATTCCACTGAGACTGATTTTTGTCTTTCATCCACCAGGGTTGAGAAACAGGAATCAATCAAGTACCCATGCTCTAGTTTGATCTAATCAAACTACACCTTCCTCCCACCTTCCACCCCATTCCACCAAATTTACGGCCTTGTGCCTATGTTACAAGTTGTCGTTAGTATTAGTGTTGTTGTATCCCCGACAACTGAGCATTAGGATTCACCTGTGCAAAATACCTGGTGAATACCTGTAATATAACCTAGTAAATATCTAAACAAAATACCTGGAAAATATTTTTAAGTGACATATCTTAAAGTTACTTGTTGTGCCACATGCCTGGCAAATACCAGTGCAACATACCAATATTTATTGACATACTTGGCAAATTCTTGTGCATCATACCTGGCAGTTTTTTGTGCAGTATACCTGACAAATACTTCTCATGATATACCTGGAAAATATCTATGCAGTATACGTAGCTAATATAATTCTATTAATTTTCTCCAGATGCTCTTTAATTTCTGAAGAAGCTTGTATAAAAACAGCTTTGTCAAACAGTATATTAAGAAGAAACCGTGAGAAGTGTTGGCTGTCTTAAGTAATTATTCATTGAGGGATTGATAAATCTTTAGAGCTGTTGAAGAGTCAGATGAGATGCCTTGTGGTATCTAATCCAGCTCTTTGCATTCTGATGCAACCAATTCTTGGGACAACACAGGTACTGAGCTATATTGACCCAAGCTGGTGGGATTTCTCTTGGGTAAACATCAGTGGCGTGGAAGACGGGTGAGTTGCATGTATAGGCAACTGCTAGTTTTCCTTAAAAAAAATCTTCCCCATATGCACCAGAGTTGCTGTGTGGTAAGTAGCTTGTTTACCAACCACATGGTTCCGGGTTCAGTCCCATCTCGTGATACCGTCGGCAAGTGTGTTCTACTATAGCTTCGGGCCAACCAAAACCTTGTGAGTGGATTTGGTAGCCAGAAACTAAAAGAAGCTGCCCGTCATATATATACATCGTAGGTATATATATAGACGCAAGAGTGGCTGTGTGGTAAGTAGCTTGCTTACCAACCACATGGTTTCGGGTTCAGTCCCATCATGTGTCACCTTGGGAAAGTGTCTTCTACTATAACTTCGGGCTGACTAAAGCCATGTGAGTGGATTTGGTAGGCGGAAACTGAAAGAAGCTTGTTGTATATATATGTGTATGTATATGTTTGTGTGTCTGTGTTTGTACCCCCAACATCGCTTTACATCCGATGTTGGTGTGTTTACATCTCTATAACTTAGCAGTTCAGCATTAGAGAACGATAGAATAAGTACCAGGCTTACAAAGATTCACTTGACTAAAGGCGGTGCTCCAGCATGGCCACAGTCAAATGACTGAAACAAATAGAAAAAACTACCTTTACATACATATGTTGATATATGATTGACATTGACTGACAGAGGCCCTTGTATTTGGAATATTTCATTATTTTGACTTTCTTCAGTTGCAGCTTCCAAAGCCTGGCCACTGTTAAGGATTGACAGGTACTATGCTTTATGCCTATCAGTCCACACACGTGTAAATAGATACTGTATGACGATATAATACATCACTGTCTCTAGAAGAGGTATCCTATCATAATTTATTGTTGTACCATTAGTTTTCACTTCTCGGATCAAATTCCTGTAACATTCTCTGTAGCATTTCTGTCTGTGAAAGATTTCCCTTGCATTCACACAACACTACAGGCAGAGTTGTTAAAATATTTAGTAGAATGTCTTCTGATATCTGTTCTAACTATCTACACTCAAAGTTCACATCCCACTGCAGTTAATTCTACCGTTCATCCTTTTGAGGGTCAATAAAGAGCCACCAATCGAAAGCAATGGATCAGTAGACCGGTAAGAGCATCAGGTTAGGGGATTTGCAGTATTTGTTCTGGTTCTTTGCATTCTGAGTTCAAATCCCAGTGTGGTCCACTTTAGTAGTAAGCTTAATCAATCACTTGGTGTTAACACCTTTAACAGGTTCTACTCTGTCGCAAGCATTTAGGTTAGGTCCCTCTCTGTTGCCATAGAGAATGGCCAGTGATACTCACTGCAGCAGTCACCCCACCTTTGGGGCTCATTTCTCAGATAGGCTACAGTTATCCTGATTTTGTAGAGGAAATTAGCAGTGCATGGTCCAAGAACACATGAGGTCTTGATGGCAACTAGCACAAACTGATAGCGACTGGTCAGGCTCTTGTATTCATTTATTCTTCTCTCCTCTGTGTTATGGGCAGCAATACCTGGGTTTGCAGCCAATGCAGCAAGGTTGAACCTAGAGCATGTGTCACACAAACCCTACTTCATTAACAATCACCAACACATCTCTTCAGTCTAAAAATTATTTTATTCATTGTTTGACAAGAATCCTACTTTAACCCTTTTGTTACCATATTTCTGTTGAGACACTTTGTGTTTCTTTCAATTAATTTTGAATATAACAAAGAATTTAGTAAAATAACTTAGTTATCATTAAGCTAGTGTTAAGAACATTAATTGTGACTAAGGTTTGGTGAAAGATTTTAATTAAGACATTTGTATTTCAGAGTCAGAGGCAGTTTCAGGTGGGGTTGGTATCGAAAGGGTTAAACATGCAAAGTCCGTCTACCACTTCAACTGCTTACCTTGTTTTGTTTCACATTATAAGAAATTACATAAACTTAAAGGATGGATAATGGATTTAGAAAAGTGAATTTCTATGATAATGTCTTCAATATATATTACCTTGTGTTTGCAACGGTTTATAAATTCAATAGTGAAGTGATAAGAAAAAGAACAATGTCCTTAACTATGTGTTTATATATGTGAAGAGATTGAGTGAATGAATAAAGTTAGTTTAGTGCTCATTGTGATTCAGTTATTTTTGTTGCCTTACATGCCAGTGTTCTTCCATTTGGATATATTATCTTACAAAATGTAGCTGTTTGTTTCTGTTGTTTGTCTTGTAAGCAGTCCACTGTGTTAAATCTTGATTACGTAGTCATAGAGTAAGAAGATATTTATTTGAGCCGGTGTATTTATCATCAATATACAAAAGAAAACAAATTTCTCTTTGTTGCTGTTGTTGATTAAAACCTCCTTCATTATTTGTGTTCATAAGAAATATGTAGAAAGTGAGAGATTAATGTGAAATAGATTCAATGAGTATTAGCAGTTAATAACACTCTTCTACTTACCTGTTACCAGTGTTGGCAAGATGTAACCTCTTCAAATAAGCGATTCAGGTTTCACACCTGATGGAAGTCTAACTTTTACCAAATAACCTCTAGTGTTTCTACAGCCACATAAATCACAAATATAAATTAGAATAGAATTTCCTTAGTTGTATTCAGAAGCTAGATTTCATCATCACAGTGTATGGCTGTTGGGGCAAACAGGTGTGATAATGAGGGCCCCCTTGTTGTAATATTAAGTGTGGGAGTGAGAGCATACCGTGTAGCAGTGAGGGTATATTGTATGGCTGTGAGAGCATATTGTGTCACAGTGAAGGCATGCTGGCAGAATGACTACCGTGCAAAACAAAATGTTTGGCAGCATTTCTTCCAACTTTACATTCCACTGAGGTTGTTTTTGTCTTTCATTCTTTCAGGGTTGATATAATAAATACCAGTTAAGCACTAAGGTTCAACTTACCCCCTCCCCCAAAATTGCTGGTCTTGTGCCAAAATTTGAAACCATTATTACTGCTGTTTGGGCAGTGGATTGGTGGAATTGTTAGAGTATTGGGCAATACCTTGTAGTATTTATTCTGGCTCTTTGTTCTGAGTTCAAATCCCACTAACCCATGTGACACTGATCAAAGTTTGTTCTTATAGTCAAAATTTTTCAGTCTTCCCCCCGCTAGACATAATGTATCTAAGTTTCCGTTACTTAATGCGCGTTTCCTTTTTCATAAGATAGTTAGGTTTGATTTTAGAGAAATTAGCTGCTATTTCTATGTTGAGTGACCATGCTGAGGTTCCTACATTTAGTTTGGAGTTAAGGATACAAACCACAGAAATGTTGCCAGACCTCTCAATAGAGATACTCTAGAATGTGTTTTATGCCAACCTTTCCTTCATTGGACACTAAACTCTGCTTGCGAAGACCTGTTGGGGCAAGTGAAATCGAAATTGAACCAAATTCAATGACTGGCACCCGTGCCAGTGGAGCACTAATAGCACCATCCGAGCGTGATCATTGCCAGAGCAGCTGTCTGGCTTCTGCACTGGTGGCACGTGAAAAGCACCATTTGAGCGTGATTGTTACCAGCGTTGCCTTTCTGGCACTTGTGCCGGTGGCACGAAAAAAGCATTTGAGCGAGGTCATTGCCAATGCCACTGGACTGGTTCTTGTGCAGGTGGTACATAAAAAACACCATTTGACCGTGGCCATTGCCAGTACCGCTTGACTGGCCCTCGTGCTGGTGGCATGTAAAAGCACCCACTACACTCTCAGAGTGGTTGGCGTTAGGAAGGGCATCCAGCTGTAGAAACTCTGCCAGATCAGACTGGAGCCTGGTGCAGCCATCTGGTTCGCCAGTCCTCAGTCAAATCGTCCAACCCATGCTATCATGGAAAGTGGACGTTAAATGATGATGATGATGATTACCTTCACTGTAATTTAACCCTTTTGATACCAATCCATCCACCTAACCCTAACCCTCCTGTTCTTTCATACAAACTTCCTGTTTTAAAGTGATCTAAATTAAAACCTTCCATCAAATTTCCATCTTAATTTTTGTTCCAAATACCAGCTTAATTATGACAATGTTATTTTGATAAATTCTTCATTGTTTTCAAAATTAATTCAAACAAAAGCAGTATGTACAGAAATATGGTAACAAAATGGTTAAACCCTGCCAACCAACATGTCTTCTAAATTATCAAATGGAAAATTTGCATCAATATACAATACTTTTCTCAAAAGATATTAGCAGCATTATTTAACTGAATCTCAACTATTGCTTATTGGCACCATATCTCTCTCTTACCTTATTCACTTCCCTGATAAATTAACATTTCCAAATTGATTATTCCCACCACTACCATCACCACTTTGTGTAAAACATTTCAGAATATTTAAATTTTCACTTCCTTTAATTTACAGATTTTGTGAGAGAATTTAGTTTTCTGTTTTTATATATGTTGCCAAAAGTAACATTGCGTCTTGTTTCAATAAAATGCTTGCACTATGTAACCAGCATTGATTTTAGTATCTTGGCTTATGTTCAAACTCCATAAATAACAAGTGAAGACCTTACATTTATTTTTCAGTAATTTTTCCCAGTATTATAAAATAACTACTGAGGAAAATTTTGCTTCCGTTTGTTTCTCTGTGCATTATTTGACAGAATAACATAGGTAGATAGATAGATAGATGGCTGGATATAGATAGATGTAGATAGATAGATAGATAGATAATAGATAGATATAGACGTAGATAGATAGATAGATGGATGGATGGATATAGAGATAGATAGATAGACAGACAGACAAATAGATGGATTTATGGAGATAGACGTAGGTAGATAGATAGATAGATGGATGGATGGGTGGAGATGGATGGATGTAGATAGATAGATAGATGGATGGGTGGAGATAGATAGATGGATGTAGATGGATGGATGGAGATAGATAGATAGATGAATGTAAATGGATGGATATAGATAGATAGATAGATAGAGGGAGGGGCCAAGAGATAGATATTACATATTGTTTGCTGAATGATAAGATATTGCAACCAATAAACCAACTGCTCAACACCTCCAGTATTTTCTTGAAACTTGTGCCCAATCTAATTTTCAAGATAAACATTAATAAAAGTTCCTCTTCTCATTAATGTCTCCTTGCCATAGTTCTTGCAATATTTTACTGCAACGCATTGGACCGTATAATAATCTTCCTCTAACAGAATGATATGTTGCTTCTGCACTCTGTGTGTGTGTGTGAGAGAGAGAGAGAGAGAGAGACAAACAGACAGACAAATGGAGGGAAGGGAGAGAATAAATGGGAATCAACCTTTCTTTCAGACATATTTTATTAAACATATGATTTTGTTCTGTTTACGTTTTGAGCATATTTACTTTAGATTTTCTCATATTTCGTTATTAATTTTGTCTTCATAATCAACAGAATGTCCATTCCATCTTACAAAGCTGGATGCATTTTGCATTGGTATTTCTTTTTTTATATATATGATGGTATATATTTTCTTTTTAATTTTCTTTTCTATTGAATATTCCAAAGGAATGCTGAGATTAATAAAATGGAATTAATAGGAAAGTTTTAATTAACACCCTCCACTGCCCTCAATATATTGTTTTGTATGTGTGTGTATGTGTTGTTTATGCTGGATGTATTGAGATATCAATGTTGTCTGTACAACTCAGCATTGTTTCAATTTGTGAATAATGCTATATTTAATGATGGTTGAGTTCTCTCTGTGTTCTCTTCTTGCACAGTGATGGTAATGATGATGATGAGGAGGAGGAGGGACTGTAGTGAGAAGGAAGAGGATAATGGTAATGAAGATGGAACTATTGTAGACAAAAATCATTTAAAATGAGGATGGTGAGGTGGATGATGATATAATGACAATGATGATGAATCCAGATGTAGACTCTAAAACCAATTACTTTAAAACATCCCCTACACATCTTCAGGCTATCGATTGTCACATTGACAGTCGACCAGTTCAAGTTTGGTGTGGCTGTAACAAATGTTAAATGCTTCACTCCAGACTTGTTCCATTCCATTTCTATGCCGAGATTCAGTTATTTCTTTCAACTGCAGTTCAATATTTTGTAAAAGAAGCAGCTCAATACCGTAATGCTTCTCCAGTATCTTATTGGTACTGATTCTCTTGGTCGAAAGTAAATAAATCAGCTCCAAGAGAATTTGATCTCAGGACAATGCGGCACCAAATTTTGGGCCCCTATGAAGAGCCTAGTGTGGTTCTACGTCATAAAGCATCTGTCATGGCTTTGTCATAAAATATCTTGTATGTATAGTTCTATATAAGACACCTCCTATAGTTCTCTGTTACAAAATATCTAGTATGGTTCTATGTCATAAAATATCTTGTGTGGTTCTATATGAACAATCATCATTTTCCTTGCAAATATTTAATTATGATAATGACAGGAACCTAATTTAATTATCTGCTCCATTAGTTTTGTTTAGATTGTTACTATCAAAGTCATTCAAAGCTAAGTTGAAAGGCAAGTCAACAACAGCAAAAAACGAATCTTATCATTCACAATTAAGTAATGTCTCAGCGTCTGTTACACTAATTACAATAATTATTACAATAAATGGTTGTAGTAAGCATTCTTTCAAAGGACATCAGCACTAATAAATCCACAAGTATCATCCTGGGAACTGCAGAAACTAAGAGAGTAAAATAGATAACTATCTGGTTTATAAATCTGTGATATAATTTGTTGCTTCATAATAAATTTCCTATCTTTTCCTTTCTCTCATTTAATGTTTTGTGTCTGTGTGTCCTTCTTTGTTTTTTGAGGGGGTTTTCTGGTCCTTTCAGTTGATAATATTACCCATTCCTCTTTCTGCATCATCGTTTTCTACTATTTCACCTGCAGTTTCTAGCTGAGCCAGCATGCCACTGGTGTTGGTGAATAGTTCTCTAAGCTTTCATAGTATGTTTGTCTCTTACAGTCGAAGTTAAAAGGAAAACCAGTCATATAGAATGTCAGAGAATGTCATGGTAAAGTGAGTAAATATATCATATAACCTCGCATACATGTCTTCTACATTATTCTACTTTGCATGCCGTTGGTTCCAAATCATTGGGTTTCTAACACCAACAGATGCTTAAGCAACCACAAACTTAATCCCATGAGTATTGTTCAGTCAATTAATTCTGCTTTCATCCAATGTTGTTGTTGGTGATGATGATGAAAACCAATGTTCTTGCTGTCATGGGATTTTACTCATAGAAAGAGCTGAGTTCTGAATATCTACCTTATGTAACATCATCAGTGAAGGCACAGGCATGGCTGTTTGATTAAAACGTTTGCTTTCCTGTCATGATTTTCAGGTTCATTTCCACTCCACCTCTTTTTTGGCAAGTATTTACTATAGCTTTGTGAGTGGATTCAGGAGACAGAAACTGAAAAAAAACAAGGCGGCGAGCTGGCAGAAACGTTAGCATGCCGGGCGAAATGCTTAGAGGTATTTTGTCTGCTGTTACGTTCTGAGTTCAAATTTCGCCGAGGTTGACTTTACCATTCATCCTTTCGGGGTCGATAAATTAAGTACCAGTTACGCACTGGGGTCGATGTAATTAACTTAATCCCTCTGTCTATCCTTGTTTGTCTCCTCTATGTTTAGCCCCTTGTGGGCAATAAAGAAATAAGAAACTGAAAAGAAACAGCCATGTGTGTGTGTGTGTGTGTGTATGTATGTGTGCACGTGCATGCATTTGTTCATGTTTGTATATCTTCAAAAATCATTGGGCTGCAAACAGTGATGCTGTTATTTCTGCTGCTACAATTCATCCACTGACTTCTTTGCTTCTTCAAAGATGTGTGGGATAAAAGGCCCCTTTCTTGAAAAACAGATAAGGGTTAGCAACAGGAAATGCAACCAACTATTAAACAATGCTTCAGCATTCTATTTCTCTTAACCACGCTGGTGTAGAACAAATGTAAAACCTATTAAACATTCTTGTTGATGTCAATTATTAATGTGATACTGACTATTATAGAAAACAAATTTTCCACTGACACATGTTTACAAAACAGTTAAACTTTTTCCCATTTCCAGCCATTCCCCTTTTACTTAATACACTTCATAAGAATGAAGTTTACTGTTTCTCATTATCATCATTGTTTTAACATCCATTTTCCATGCTTGTACGAGTTAGACGGAATTCACTGAGGCAGATTTTGTGCAGTGAGATACCGTTCCTGTTATCAACTCTCTTCAGTTTCCATGTGAGGTGATATTTCCCTTTAGCCAGACACCATTCTTCAAGGGAGACTGGAAATGAACGACACTGCTTGTATGACAGTGACACTTTCTTACAACTATCATGTAAAGCCAAGACACACCCACACATTCATGATACACGTGTTTGTGTGATGGATGTCTTTCCATTTTTGCCCACCAAATCCACTCACAAGGCTTTGGCTGACTTTGGGCTGTAGCAGAACTTGCTCAAGGTGCAAAACAGTGGGGCTGAGCATGAAACCACGTGGTAGGGAAGCGAACATCTGAACAACACATCTATGTCTGTACCTCCTCTGAAAGTTTGAAATCCATAATTAGAGAAGAAATAATTATAAATCAGTAAGTAGTGAATGCTTGAATGTTTAGATTAAGATCTCAATGAACCTTGTCAGGCCATGTTATGGTTTTTCATGTGAAACTGTTTCTCTTATGTCACAAACACTCCTACCTCAACTATTTTTAATCACATTTTCCTATCTTTCTTTGTTCTTGAAGCAGAAGTTAATACAAACTTTTGTAGAGCTGGTTTCATTTCAATTCCCAGTTGTCAACATTCCATTTCTCTTGTATCATTAGAATCTTTGGGGCAGTTACCATTATCAAACATTCTTGTGTTTCTTCACTTCCATTTTAAAATTTATTATTTTATCCCCTTTTATTACCAGATTCCTGTTGAAATATCCCCTCTTTATTTCAATTAGTTTGGGAAATAATGAAGAATATAGTAAAACTTAAATTAGCATGAACTTTTAAAGGGTAATTTCAATTTAGATCACTTTAAAACAGGAATCTTCTACTATAAAAACATGGGCACTCTTGGACAGGATGGTATTAAAAGAGTGCAAGAAACCAGTGGTTCCTATGTGTGTCAGTGTATAAACTTACCTACCAATGTGTGTGTGTGTGTACAAGTGTGGTGCATGAACATATTCTGACTGTTTTTGCTTCTTTTATAATTGTTTTTGTTTTTATTTCAAACTTGTAGCTCACTCATTTTGTATCCAAATAACTTGATAAAAAGCATAATTTAGACAAATGATGTTTGTTTTTCATTTTACGTAGTTATCTGTGGAATAAAGAAAAATGGCGTTTCCTAGCTACAGGAGTTTTGAGATGCTAAAGCAAGATTAGACATTCAGATTTTGTTTTTCCAGTAAATAACACTCATCATATATCCAAGTCACACACACACACACAAAAAGAAGCCAAAAGACAAAATAATTATCTGTGAAATAAAAAAAATTAGGTTTCTTATTTTCTGAGTTATCTGAGTTGGTTAAAACAATCAAGGAAGCAAGGAAGTAAACAAACTGGACAAAGACTATCTTCAGAACCTCATACAAAAGTGTGTCCCTCCATAAGTATATATCATCATCATCATTTAATGTTCACTTTCCATACTGGCTTGGATTGGACATATATGTCATATTTATATTCTTTTACTTGTTTCAGTCACTTGACTGTGGCTATGCTGGAGCACCACCTTTGCCAAACCGCTAGGTTACAGGGACGTAAACACTCCAGCATTGGTTGTCAAGCGATGGTGGTGGGCGACAAACACATATACACACAATGGGCTTCTTTCAGTTTCCGTCTACCAAATCCACTCAGAAGGCTTTGGTCGGCCCGAGGCTGTAGTAGGAGACACTTGCCCAAGATGTCACACAGTGGGACTGAACCCAGAACCATGTGGTTGGTAAGCAAGCTACTTACCACACAGCCACTCCTTGGTAGATTTGGTTGCTATATCTAACAAGTAGAATGACCGTGTAAAGAGCACCCCTTGTCTATGGCCTTCATATTTTTAGTGAAGCATAAAAAAAGCGGAAGAGTTGATGTCATTAAAGTTATTTACTTATTTATAGTCTGTATTCAATTTTGTCTTCTCTACAAAAACAACCTCAAGGTAGAATGAAGAAACTATTGTTCTTCCTGTAGATAATGCCTTGGAGTTATTTACTGTCGAAATGATTCTATTGTTCTACACCAACTCACGTACATTCTTGCATATATGTAGACTTAGTGATCCTCCCATCTCTATTCCAGCATGTTCAGTGATGAAGAACTCATAAAATTCAAACATGTCTGGAATTGTCTCCCTTATCCTTTTGTTTTCTTTTGATTGTTTCAATCATTAGACTTGTGACCATGCTGGGGCATTGCCTTGAGGAATTTTAGTCAAACAAATCAAACATGGTACTTATTTTTTTGAGCCTGAGACTTATTCTATCAGACAGTTTTGCTAAACTGCTAAGTTACAAGGACATAAACAAACTAACACCAGTTGTCAAGCTGTGGTGAGGAACAAAGACACACATACATAGACATATATACAAGCTTCTTTCAGTTTCCATCTATCAAATCCACTCAAGGTTTTGGTTGGGTTGGGGCTATAGTTTGAAGACACTTGCAAACCATGTATTTACAAAACAAGCTTCTTAATCACACAGTCATGCATTGAAATAATTAGTAAAAGTCTAATATTGTTCTTCCCTCATGAAATTATTATTCCTAATTAACTAATTAATGTTTATGACAAAATATGTTAATTCTCTCAAAGTTAAAGATAAATTTCATATTTTGACTCACGGTCATAAATAACTCAGCTAAGGCTGTATGTATATATTTACGTATGTATATATTTATGTATGTATGTGATGGCCCAGCTGTGGCTTGCAAACTGCATGTGGTCCTTGAAGTTTCTATGTATGGCTTCGAAGGTAATATTGGGTTTCACTGCTGTATTTTCCTATAAATACTATGTAGCCATGCATACACACACACACGCAAATATACGTGTCTATGTGTATATATTATTCTTATGGTTATGTGTATATATGTGTTTGTGTATATGTGCATGTATGTGTATATGTGGTCACTTTAATCAATTCCTCTTGTTGGTATTTAACCTCAGGTTAGATCTATGATTTAAGACATTCCACTCATGGCCACTCTTTCTAAGTATATAGAACTACTTTATCCTTATTTTTATGTCCTTCATATTTTTCAAGACGATTGGGTGTTATTTTAGTGAGAGGGCAGCTTGATTGCTATTTCAAGCAAGCCAACCGATCACTTAGAAGCTCCTTCATTGGTTTGGAATCATGTCAGTGTATCACTGGTACATATGCAATCAACTGTAACGAGATGAAAGACGAACTTAACCCCATTAAGATTTAAACTTGAAGCATAAAGAGAAAATACTAATTTTGTGTGATACTGTTTTACTGTTTCTGCAGCTCTCTGATGTTTGCAGTGGAAATATTTTTGGGTGAAAGAAGAGTCTTAAAATAAACATACTGGGGAAAGATTAATTATCTGTGGGGGAAGGGAGTACATATGTATGTTGTGTGTTCTGTGAGCATGTGTACATTGTGTGTTTTATGTGCATGTTTATGTTGTGTGTGTTGTGTGCACAAGTATGCCGTGTGTGTGTGTGTGTGTGTTTTTTGATATTTTTTTTTATTTATATATTTATTCTCAGCCATGAATTACTTATAGCAAACACAACCTAACGCTGATAATAATGACCTGAATATGTTGGTTGCCCTTGAAATATTGTGGAACAAAATATTGAATTGAGAGGAGAGCTACGAGTTCTTTCTTCAGTATACTCCACCCGATCATATTATCCCATCTAATTATGGCATAAAGTACCCAAATGTATAAATATTCATTCGTTAAACATTGGGGGGAGGGGTGGGTCCATGCCAGCATGGGTTAGATGAAAACATATTTGAAGCAGAATTTTACAGCCAGATGCTCTTCTTGTCATCAACTGTTAGCTTTCTTTTCTCATGTGAAGGACTTCTTTTATTTTACATCTTTAATTCCAAAGTGCAAAGCAACTGGTCATCAACAAGGGATGTCATGAGTATGACCATGGCTGACTAAATAAAATGTGTCACAGTCTTACATGCTGTGAAAACAACAATGGCTCTTGATTCCTGTCAGTGACTTACAGAACTTGTTGCAGACTCAACGTTCATACAAATTCTTTTGACTTCTTGGTTGTTCTGGATCATTCTGATAATTCTGTCTGTGCACCCTTGTGCACCTAGTTAAACCTGAGTGACCTCTACAGGTTTTCTCACAGACAGTGCAGTGCATGTGAGGTCAGTAAGAAAGTCATCATACAGGATGTCCCAGAATTATCTATTTCAGTGAAATAGGACAATTTTCTTAAAAACTTACTTTCATTTATGTTTATCGGATTTAATATATGTTAAAAGTGTTTAAATTCTAAATTTTTTAAATAATTTTATTAAATAAGGAAACATCAAATTCTGTCAGTTTTTTTGGTTTTTTTTTAGATTTGCCTGATTTCATTGAAATAGATAGTTAATTCTGGGACACCCTGTAGTTTGTAGCAGGTCTTTCTACATGATTTTCTTGTGGCTCACCAGGCCTGTGCGAGACATATATATGTAGCCATAGACCTCAGACTAAGTGAGAAACTGTAGGGTCAACGGCATAGTCTTTTCGTGCTGATCTCCTTATGCATGACCCCTCATTTCCATTTTGCTGGAATGTGCTCACTCCATCATAGACTTTTTGCATCCAAGTTTTCTTATTGTATGATATACCTTCTCACTCCTGTTTTGAAATCTCACAGATTCCAAGTGATTCTTTTAAGTTGTCCTTAAATCACTTTCTTGGCTTATTTTGTGGTCAAGTACCTTGCGACAGTTCACCATACTTATGTATACACACACACACACACACACTCATGTGTATGTGTGTGTATGGTGAACTTCTTTCCGTTTCTTATTTCTTTATTGCCCACAAGGGGCTAAACATAGAGGGGACAAACAAGGACAAAGGGATTAAGTCAATTACATCAACCCCAGTGCGTAACTGGTACTTAATTTATTGACCCCGAAAGGATGAAAGGTAAAGTCAACCTCGGCGGAATTTGAACTCAGACCGTAAAGACAGTCGAAATATCGCTAAGCATTTTGCCCGGTGTGCTAACCACTCTGCCAGCTTGCTGCCTTTCTTTCAGTTTCTGTTTAACCAAATTCACTCACAAGACATTGATCAGCGTAGAGCCATATTAAATAACACTCAAGGTGCCATGCTATGGAACAGAGCTCAAAACCACATGGTTTCAAAGCAAGCTTCTTAACCACACGATCATGCCTGTGCCTATAAACTATATAATAAAGGATTTTTTGAGCAGTTATATACAAACAGTTTAAGAGAAGGGGGTTATCAGTAATAAGTGTCATGATGATAATTTCTCCCACAGCATTAAATAGCTTCTTAATACCAGTACCAATATGTTTAAAATGTGAGAAAGGTGTTCCATGTGGAAAAGCAGTCATTACGAAACTGCTTACATAGATCTTTGAAAAGCATTACTATGAAAATGTTTAAACAAAAATCTTGTTACAACCTCAGCTGTTGTTAAAAGTCTGTGCTTAGCCTCTCAACATCAAGGTCCCATTGACATCAAAGCCCCGTTGACATCAAACCCCTTGTTGACTTTAAAGTTCCATCAACATATAAGTTCTGTCGACTTCAAGCACTCCCCCCACCCCAAACATGAAAGCCTCTTCAACATCAAAGCCACCCTGAACATCAAGTTCTCATGGACACCAAGTCTCCATTAGCATAAAAGTCACTGTGAATGTGAAGTCCGTATTGTACGAGATCTGTCAACATCAAAGCTCTGTTGAGCAACATCAAAATTCCATTGACATCAAGGCCCTGTCAATGTCAAAACTGTCAATATGGAGACCTTCATCCACATCACTACACCTCACAGCCATACCTACACCCGCATATTAAATAAGTGTTCATTTGAAATATACCTTTCAAAAATCACCAAGGAAAGATTTGAACCTGAGTTTATGCTCTAAGCATCCATTAGGGTGTTAAAATGGTGCCGCTGTTTTTGTCTTTTGACTGTTTGCTTCAGTTGTTGATGGCAATATCTGCAAGGGACCGTTGGTATTCCAGCGATGAGTTAATGAAGGGAAGTTCCATTTCAGAGACAGAAAATTTTAAAATCATTGGCAACACTTCTATCATTGCTAGGGTGTTGCAGTCATTGGTCTGCCATAAACAAGATATGATTTCGAAAAACTTCCAATTGAAATGAACACATCTTGAATTTGATGTACAGAACAGCTTTCAAATTCACAGGTTCCATTCTTACCTCTATCAAATTCGTCATCAGATTTGATAAGACCCATCTCTAAAGATACTCTTATGTGTGTTGGTCATTGCTGTAACTCCACACCAACAAACTATTTCTTACTACTGAAATGAACATGACCCAGATTTGTTGAAAAAAAATCCACGCATGTGATGATATCTCTTGCAATCTCCACGGTTGACAAATTGAATTCTTCACATACACTCTTTGTGAAATAGTGCCTTAGTAATCATGCACTAATTGCTTTTCATTATAGACTTGAATTCTCAAATTTCCGCTTCTTTTGTACTGAGAAACGAATATAGAAGTATATTGTAACATGACACCACTACAACCGGTACCACCCTGCACGGGGACAGTGCTGGTGAGATAAATCATAATGGGCCTGTCTGTCATTGGATTTCAAGTGAACAATCCACCCTCTCCTACAAACTTTTTGAAACAAGATGTGAGAGGTGAAATTCAAGCCATGGTCAAAGCGTCACTCACACACACATACAAAATCACCGCTACCACCACCATCACATAATGCTATTTTAGTAATAGAGGCCATTAAAGAGAACTCTATAGAATTTCTAACGCAGGCAAAAGGCCACAAATTTGGGGACAGAACATAGTCAGTTATCATCATTATTCTTTTCATCCTTTCAAAAGAAGGGAGGTCAATAAAATAAAGTATCAGTTAACTACTGGGGTCAAATATGAGACCTGGCTCAGTACATGCAACAGAGTGGACTCCATTAACCAAATTTCATTCACATGGCTTTGGTCAGCCGGAGTCCCGAAATTTCAATCCTTCTGTCTGTCTATCATCATCATTGTCATATTCATGTCCACTTTACCATGTCCGTATAGGTTGGACGGAATTTGTTGAAACAGATTTTCTATGGCCAAATGCCTTCCTCATCTGTTTCTAAGCAAGGTAATATTTCTCCATGGCTGGATGTTTTCACAGAAGATTCAAAACGTGTGTGTGTACGTGTATACACACACACAATACACATATAGAAGACACTTGCCCAAGAGGGCTGCACAGTGAGATTGAATTTGAAACGATGTAGTTGTGGAAGCAAACTTCATAACCACAGCCATGCCTGGCTGTGTGGTTGTCGAGTCTTCGTCAATGAGCTTTACTTGTTTTTCCCTTTTTATTGCTCAGACAATAAACTTGATGCCTATGAGTCACATTCAGTGTCATTATGAGTCACATTCTGTGAAATCTAACAATAATAATAATGATGAGTGCTTTTTTTTTTTGTCCAGTCTGTAATGTGGTTAACACTTGGCATGTTGCTTTATTTCACAGCCAACTGTGATCGTCTGCTTAGCTTTGGATGATCAGAAGAAAACTTTTCAGCGCCAGTTTTGTTGTCGCCATAGCTAATCGATATTTGTCTTAATTTTCTGCAATTCAATTTATTTGATTCCATTTACATATCCGTTTATCGCTATATCAAGAATATAAGTGTCTTCAATCAGTTTCTAAATTTGTTTTCTCTTTAGCACTTTCCAATTAAGCAAGAATATTTCAATAGCCAGCAACCTTTTAATTAGTTATTAATTTTTGTTACAAGCAATCTGTTTTTCTCTTCTTCACTTTCTCTTTCTTTCCGTCTTTTTCTCTCCCTCTTCTTGTCTCTCTCTCTCTCTCTCTAACCTTCTCTCAAAAATACTGTGTATAGGCCCTACACTAATCACCTGTGTGTATATAATCATATAAACCAGTCGGTTAAGTCACAATTGCAGTGGGGTGGGGTAATCTTACGTGCAATTTGATACGAGCCATTTTCGTTCAAAAAAAAAAAATCGGGAGACTCTGTTCCCCCCCCCTCCTCTCTTTTACTTATAAATCGAATATCACCGGATCCCTTTTCTTTCAGTTGCGCGTCTAGTTTACACTTCATTTCTCTCTCACTCACTCACTCACACACACACACACACACACACACACACACACACACACACACTCTCTCTCTCATTTATGGTCGTAATGATGATTAAGTTAAATAATTATTGATACATATATATATACTCTGTCACTACGATTGCTGCTTGCTTCGTCACGTTTTGCTTCTTTATATTTAATTTTGCTCTGCTTAACAAACTCCGTCTCCAAGCACCACCATTAGAAATATCATCTCTGATATCATACAACTACACACCGCCAAACACTGCTAACATCAACACCACCGCCCATTCATCATCTTCGCCGCCATCACCGCTACAATCAGCTTGCTTCCATCGCCGCCACCTCACCAAACACTCATTTAGGTAATAATACGTAGCACCGCTCATACAACAAAGTGCCATACACGTGTTATTGTTTGTTGTTGCTAAATGATAATAAGATGGCTATGGGAACGTTTGCTGGCACCGCCTGTCTTCATACCCTCCTCCCTCGTTCTAGATAAATAGTTCTGATCGAAAACAATTTCCAATAAGCCAGTTATTTACTAAATCATTCGCGGTGAGTACAATGACAAAATCGCTTATTTGATCAGCACTTCTCAACTAATATTCCCAATAACATGGATGCATTTATAGAGGCAAGTGTCTGTATAAACATGTATACGTTTGTATGCGAGTAATGACTGTTTCCATGTGTGTGTTTATGTTAAACAGAGAGATACATGTGTTCGCGGGAAATGTTTGCGGGTGCATGTGTCATTATACAATATATGTCAGTGATGTAGGTAGGTGTATGTATGTGCGTAATGTATTGCCTGTATGTAAATGACGAATGAAAGTGTGTGTGTACGTGGATGTGTAATGTGGGTGTGCAATAATATATATATGTGTATATATATATATATATATATATATATATATATATATGAATGACTAATAACGGTAATGAATGTGTAATATAGATGTATGTAATAATTATATATATTTATTTATTTATATATATTATATGAGTGTGTGTGTAATGTAGAAGGGTTATAAATGGCTATGTTGAGGTTATATATTAGTATATATATTTGACTATATAGATATTTAATGTTATCAGGTGTGTCGAAAGATTACGCACACGTACACACATTTTATATATATATATATATATATATATATATATATATATATATATATAGTTTTTTGTCCTTGATGACTGCTGTTTTCTTTTCTGGATGTTATTGACGTTCACCACCATCATCATCATCATCACCCAACTTTACAATTACGGTTCTTTCTAAATTAGATCAACAACAACAATTGCGGTCAATGAACTTGTTTCCTTCCGTTGTTCTAATTCCCCCCCCCCCAGTAACCTTGCTGTTATTTAACCCTGGGTCGTCCAACATTCAATAGACATACATGATCAGAGATATTCTAGTAAAATTAAGACTCCTAAATATAGATATTTTAGACTCCCAAATGTAGATAATTCTATTATCTAAGATGTCCTTCCAGTATTTAAGACAGTAGGGAGTGATTCGAGGAAGACCTGGGGCAGGGTTTCGGATTAGGTGCTCCCATAAGGGAAAAGAAAAAGGGTTTTTCCTTTTATGTTCTGTTTTTGTTTTGTTTTTTTAGTAGTTGTGTTTCATTCAACAGAAATTACAGTTACACACCTGCTTTTTTTTTTTTTCTATAACCTTTTCGTTTCTTACGAGATACGGGTGCCTAATCCGAAACTCCACCAGATTTAGCTGGTATTTCTAGCAGACCATGTAACCATATAGAGGTTCACCTCGGTGTCTCGTGTCTGATGTTTAACTGACTATAAAGCATTCTAGCCGTGACTAACCCACATTTTTTTGGGGGGGGGGGTCAGGCATATTATACATATCGGACTACATTAGCCAATGTATCCTGCCTTCTCTTCGCCTTTAATAATTTGATGGAGATTTAGTTGCTATTTCTAGCAAGCCGGTTCGAGCCAACCACGTTGTTTTGTTTTTCTCTGCAAATCATGAGCATTCACAGCCATGCCACAGCTGCGGCTGAAGCAGCAGCAGCAGTAGTGGGGAGGGGGGGGAGGACTACTACATCTGCTGCTGCTTTTATTTATTTACAATTTTTCCCGCTTCATAGTCGCAATATTTTCTAAAAACATGAATACTCTCTGCTGGAAATATGCCATATACCCATCCGGTCATCGACTTTTGTGTGTGTGTGTGTATAAATATATATACAGATATATCGCTTCTACCCCATTCAACTCGCACACCTTCCTCCCCCCCCATGCCCATCTCTTTCCACATACTCTTTGCACGCAACACCCCCGTCTCTCCCTCTCGTCTTAATTCACCCCCATAGAACTGCATTCCCACATGGTCCCTAAACTTTTTTTCATTCTTCTTCCCTTCTTTCCACCGTTCTTTTTCTGGGGGGGGGGGGTTTCCTTATGAAGAATGCTAATGTCCAAAGCGTAAAGATCCTTTCCCCTTTTCTTTTCAAGCGGGAGACTAATAATTGTCTCTCCTGTGTTTTCTTCTTCTTTGTCTTCTTTTTTGCTCGTTCATCGCATACATACATGCATACATTGTTGTCTTAAGGCATAAGCACACTGGGTAGTTGCTCAGGGATCTCACAGGTCTAGGCAGCGTTGGATTAGCCGTTAAGCAAAATAAGCTGGTGTTCAGGGCATCAAGAGAAGGAGGAGGCACCACGGAAATGGTAAATGGTTTACGGCACAAAAGAAATCACTTTAAACTTGATAAAATAATATTCGGGATGCCTTTATCTCTACTAAGCATAGATGCAGATGTATTACCTAAGATTAATTTTGAGGGACTGATCAAAGACTCTGCAATTCAAAAAAGTCAGCGGAAACTTTTCAAATATAAATAAAGTGGAAGTAGACAAAGATAAACTTTATTTTCCTTCTAATTGTTTTGTTTTGTTTTGAAAAATAAGGATTTATTTTATGGTTTGTTATTGTTTATATTTTGAACAACATAATCTTTTATGGGGGACACCAAAATTTTTTAAGTGCTTAGGGCCTCGATGGGTCTTAATCTGGCCCTGAGTCTAGGGGCCCATTTCTGATGTATGTATGTATGCTGTAGCTTGCTGTCAATAAATAAATTGTACAGGGCTCAGTGCCTTGATTTTCCTAGGGCCCTATGATGCTACTAAGACAGCCCTATATATATGTGTGTGTGTGTAAAATACACACATACACACATATATGAAAGAGAGCAACTAAACGCCCCAGCTAGGGAGCCTTCACATAATTGTTGACCTAGTAGAAATAGCAGCCAAGTTTCCACCAAACTACACCCTACTGTCTTTAAAAAGTGGAAGGATATTGAATGATGTGGTCCTAAATATATTGATTAAAAAATAAGATCAGAGGTCTACCCTACCAGTGGTTAAACAACAACAATCAATAGTAAGGACTTGGATGGTAAAAATCACTGGAGTTGCTTCTCTTTACATTCTGTGTTCAAATCCTGCTGGGCTCAACTTTACTGTTCGTCCTTCTGTGGTTCATAAAGTACCAGTCAAACATTGCAACTGATAAAAAGAACTACACTGTCCTTAGAATATGTGACCTTGTGTTTAAAGGAAGGGTTGTGGATTTGCAGAATCAGTAGAGCATCAGACAAAATGAGGTATTTTTTTCTGGCTCTTTATGATCATAGTTCGAATTATACTGAGTTCACCTTTGCCTTTTATCCTTCTGAGGTTGATAAAATAAAATTCCAGTCTAGGGATGATTTTATTAGTTATTATTTTTCCACCCCCTATTCCTGGAAGAGTAATGGGTGTAGAGTCCTCAGGCAGCTCTTCTATAGGGTTCTATCATAAGCAACTCTCATTTCATTTTTTGTCTGGATTTCCAAGCTTGTCCAACTGAGACTATAGATAGCATCCAACCTTCTTGTTCTTGGTCTACCCCTAGGTCTCCTACAGGTTGACCTGGTTTGAATTGCAAAGTCTTTGATCAGTTCTTTCCTGTGATGTTCTGTAGCTTCTCAACCTGGAGAGATTCTCCAATCTCTGAACTACAAACCCTGTCAAAATCCTTTTCTATTCACAATCATACCCTGTTAGTCATTAACCAACATTCATGACCAAAGGTGAGGATAGATATAGAAATCAAACTGAAGGTCGCATGTTTGGCCATATACGTACTCCAAATTTGTGATCTGCTGTCATCATCAGAGCATTGGGCAAAAGCAAACGCTCTGCAGCAGTGCTTCTCAAACTATCTGATGTGGCGTACCAGCAGTTTTTTTTTTTTCCAATGTACCAGGGATCAGTAATATTTCTTAGTAATATTAATTTATACCAGAAGCAAGATATATAATGAATATAATAAAAGTTGACAATTCTTTTTATCTTATATTAATTTTGTAAACAAATAATACAATATTACATAAGCATTTTATAATGTTTCTCTTCTGGAAGCTACTTTGAATAGCATTGCTCTACAGTATTTTTTCAAGTAAACATTGTAAGTTCAAATCTCCCTGTGTCCAACTGTCTTTCACCCTTCTGAGGTCCATAAGTACAAGTCAAATACTTGTGACCAGCTAATCCCCACCTTCCGAATTTATGGCTTTGTGTCTATGTTAAAAATAATTAAGAGCTTCTTTATGAGCAAATTTGCATGATAAGCTTTAACTTTTTTCTTACTTAAGGTGGCGCTATAGCAGGAAAGGTTAATGCTTGAGATTAAAGACTTATAATGGTTGTGGATCAGCCTTTTCTTTTCCAATCTGCCTTATGTTATGAAGACAATAGAACAAACGAATAAACACAAAATATTATGAAATAGAGTAGGAATAGTGTTGATGTGGTGGCCTCTGAAGATGAGGTTGACTGTTGCACAATGCTGATGCTGGCAGGCTTAATGTTCCCAAGTTCTTTTTTTTTTTTTACTTGTTTCAGTCATTAGACTGTGGCCATGCTGGAGTGCCACTTTGAAAAATTTATAGTGGAATTTTTAGTCAAATAAATCAACTCCAGTACCTTTTTTCTTTTTAACCTGGTACTTATTCTGTGGATATCTGGCCAAACCACTAAGTTACTGGGCCATAAACACACCAACACTAGTTATTAAGCGGTGGTGGTGGACAGACACAAAGACACACATATACACAACAGGCTTCTTTCAGTTTCCATTGACCAAATCCACTCACAAGGCTTTGATCAGCCTGAAGCTATAGTAGAAGACACTTGCAGACGGTGCCATAGAGTGAGATTGAACCTGGAACCATATGGTTGGGAAATAAGCTTCTTACCACACAGCCACTGAATATTCCATAAAACTTTCATTACAACCTTCTGTTAATTTCCGGTAATCACGAATATTCTGTCAACTCTCTTCAAAATATGTTGTTAATTAACATGCTGACTAATTATTTTAGTGTCAAAATGTTTTCTATTTAAATCTTCATTCTGGAGGTATGCAGTGAATTGGTTTAGCTTCTAGTTAGCTATTTTCAGCTGTCCTGTGACTATAAGCATTCAGTTTAACTGAATGTGTGTGTGTGTTGGTGAAGTGGTGTACACCAAGTGTCCAATATAGCTATCCTCTGATTTGAGGAAGAGTTAGCTACTATTTCTACCTGATTGAGAAGTGGTGTAAGGGCTCTGGTCATGATAAAAATTTATCTTCAGGCTTTAAAAATTCAGTAACAAAAGTGAAAAAAGAAACTAAAAAAAGATTTGAATATTCAGTTTAACTGTGTGTGTGTGTGAGAGAGAGAGAGAGAGAGAGAGAGAGTGTGTGTGTGTGTGTGTATGTAATTTGCTAAACATTTACCATTCTTTCACAAAACCTGAAACCTTGTACATTTGTTGATTGGCACAGCTAAATCTGTTGTTGCTCCACAACATAACTTCACAACACGGTTGACTGAACATCTTATCGCACTATCTCTGTTATTTATTCTCTCTCTCTAAACAACTCTATTTTTCTGCACCAACCAAAGTTGTACAAGATTGTACATGTTTACATTGAGATTCTTACATTACTTCAGCAAGTAGGCTGAAAGTTTGTTTTGCTGATAAGGAAATTATAATAATAAATTGAAATATGCCTGAAGTTGTCCCCCTTATTGAAACCATTAAAATAACATCAGTCACTAATCTTTCTCTAGTCATCTCTATCTATCTAATTATTGATCTTTATTCAGTAAATTATTACTCTCTGCTAGAAATATGTCATTGACAACAACTTTTTACACACACACACACACACACACACACACACACATTACGTATCAGTTATATGGTGGAGGTGCAATGGCCCAGTGGTTAGGGCAGTAGATTCGCGGTTGTAGGATTGCAATTTCATATTCCCAGACTGGGCGTTGTGAGTGTTTATTGAGCGAAAACACCTGAAACTCCACGAGGTTCCAGCAGGGGCTGGTGGCAAACCCTGCTTTCTCTCACTCTTTCTTCTTGTTTCTGTTGTACCTACCTGTATTTCAAAGAGGCTAGCCTTGTCATGCTGAATCTCTCTTGAGAACTACGTTAAGGGTACACGTGTCTGTGGAGTGCTCGGCCACTTGCACATTAATTTCATGAGCAGGCTGTTCCATTGATCGGATCAACTGGAACCCTTGTCGTCATAACCAATAGAGTGCCACAATCAGTCATACACCCTACAGTAAATTCAACCCACTCCATCTCACTTCTCCACTCCAGCTGCCTAGAGATCTCATAATGTGGTAATCATCAACCTCCAAGAAATAGCTGCCAAGTTTCCATCAAATCACATTCAGTCATCATAAAAAAAGGACACTGAATAACGTCCTAAATGTACTGCCTGAAAAATAAAAGACAGGATGGCCAAGTTCACCCTTATCAATGCAGCATTGTCACATCTGGACTATTTGTGGTCATGTTTGATTGGTCAGTGCTTACCTGAGGGTGAAACAACAGTATTCATTATCTGTCTCTACTCAATTATATTAATTAGATTTTTAATACGTTGACATTAATTATATAATTTACTGGCTTCCACTGACATTTCTTATCTTGCTCACTTCATAGTTTAGAAAATATAACTTTGACATTTTGAAATTGCGTAAGAGAAGGTAATTTCAGTAAATTTTTACTTTTATACCCATCATTATCATTTAATGTCAATTTCCCATACTGGCATGGGTTGGACAGTTTGACAGGAGCTGGTAAGACCAAGGGCTGCACCAGGCTCCATTGTCTGTTTTGGCATGATTTCTATGGCTGGATGCCCTTCCTAACACCAACCACTTTACAGAGGTACGGGGTGCTTTTTACATGGCACCTGCTTTAAAGTTGAAATGCTTTTCCTTATGGATTTTTGTACATTTTAAACAAATCTGACCATCAAAACTGGAAATCACTTGTTCTTTAGATAAACCCCATCCTTGCAGCTGATAGCTTAGGGAAAGGAAATATCAGTATGTAGTACCATGACTTGCTAGACATGGCAGACAAATAGTCTCCATCTAGAAATACACATTAACTGTTGAATAACTTGAGTGCCAGAATAGCTTCATATTGCATGCATGCTTTCAATGATTATTCTTACTCTAACCCTAACCTTTTAAGGTAAGGTGAGTTTAATAGTTAAAATTTACCACAGACTCTCTCAGTTTATTTTGCAAACGAGCTTAAATTTTCTAAATATTGTTTGTAATGAACAGAGATGATTTAAAAAGATGGCAAAGTGGTTTCATTGGAACATTGGAGAGAATGCTTCTTGGTACATGTTCTGAATTTTCTGCACCTCTCAGAGTTTAAGTGCCTCCAAGGATAACTTTGTCTTTCTTCCTTTTGAAGTTCATGAAAAGGTACCAATACAAAACGATGGGGTGGTGGAGCTGTCAGAAAGTGAGACAAAATGCTTTGCTGCATCTGTTCCACTTTGCATTCTGACAGCAACAACACTGGTGCTAAGCTGTATTGGCCCTAAGACAATGGTTTTTCCCTTGGATAAACATTGGTGGCACACAAAAGAAAGATTTTTATGTGTGGGCACCTGCCAATCTTTCTCAAAAAAATCATGCCCAGGTCTTTGCACATAATATATATGCATGGTCATCCTTGACTGACAGAGACATGGTATAGTAAAAGAAACTTCTAAAATTTTATAATGATAAAATTTGTGAAGTAGTTGTATGCTGTCAACTTAATGTGACAGTCCCCTGAAGGGAATACTACTACTGTTGGTTAGACCTAGGAAGTTGCACCGCTTCCTGTCGGCCTTGACACATTTCCTGCGTCCTTATGTTTACAAGGGGGAGACATAAGGACACAGGAAATGTATCAAGGCCGACAGGAATCGGTGCAGCTTCCTAGGTCTAACCAACAGTCCCTTCAGGGGACTGTCACATTAAGCTGACAGCATACAACTACTTCATCGTATCACTACTGCATAAATCTCTCTGAGAGATTTAGAAATGTATAATTTCTAAAGATAAAATTTGTATATTACGTAACTAGTTAGTGATGTGTGTACGTAAGATTTGGATACCTATACAAGATGCAGCAAAAATAACTTCCCGCATTAGCTACATAAAGACACCATTACTACTTGCTTAATTTCATTAGTTCCACACCAGTGGTTGTGTAAATTATGAGCAAAAAATCCTTTATTTTACATGGCTATTGACATGGCACTTGTGAAGCTAGGCAGGTGATAATCAGTGCCTTCATGTAGCTGATGTGGGTTTTGCTGCACCCTGTAGATGTAACATTATAGTTGGCAACTTGAGCCAGCAAGAGACCTCAATATAGCCACACGACCTGCTAGAAATAGCAGTCAAATCATTCAGATTACATACTAACATTTTATATAAATGATAGAAAACATTAGATAAAGCATTCTTGAATATTCCCAAAAATATGGTCATGGTCTGTTCAGGGCTAAACACAGACAGCCAACTCTCTCCTTAATCATATCCTACCATGTTGTATGAGGGAGTGCTGAAAAGTTGCTGGTTTTGGGTAAAAGAAAATAGAGGAGGATCAGTTAATTATGATTCTATTCAACATATTCTTCCCATCTCAGATTCACACACTTATCACAGTGGTCCTTCAGTTTTTCTAAGCCGTGTAAAAGAGCTCGGAAGGTTGGGTCTCCAACCAGGCCTTTCATGATACAGTAATGGCAATAAGCCAAGAGACCTATGAGTCATAGGTAGCTCTCAAAGCATTTTAGAAACCTCATGAACTGTTGCTGTCTGCATGGGAGTGATTATAATCTCCCTTTTTATTGTTCCATAAGTGCTGCCTCTGTTGAGGCTTGGCCCAAGTAGTCCTGCACACCAAAATGAAAGCATCCATTTTGATGTGGCATGAGCTGTCATTATTCTGGTGAGCTCTCAAAAATGTTGTTTGTGGTCCAGGAGGACCTGTATTTCAATGTTATAGTTCCTAATACTTGTGTATTCTAGAACCAAGGTGTTCCATGAGTAGAGTAGTTCTCTGATAATAAACCAGTCTTGCTTCGCATTAATAGATTAAAAGTTGAAGCTTTCTAGCTTTCTCTCCAGTTCTCCATTAGATTCCTTCTTACGGACACTAAAAGCACCTTTGACACCTCTGCCTTTTGGTCAGCTGTTACCTCACTAAGGTCATATATCTCTCTTCCTGGCAATGATGCATGTGCTCTCTTCAGAGGTGCCACCCACATCTCAGTTACGTCACACCTAAGGAAATGAGACTGTATTTTTACCCAGGTCATTAGTAACATGAATGAAATAATGCTGAGGACATACTTCACTGAAAGTTTAGTCACTACTACAACATCTAGCATATCAATAATTAAGTCTTTCAAATGGATGTTGTGATGTTCATGACACTGTAGCCCAAGCCAGACCTTAGATGAGTAAAGTGTAAAATTCTTCAAGTTTGTAAGCCACTGGTAGGGGAGTTTCTGGCATTTAGTGATTTGTGATTTAAGAACAAGGCCAGCAGTTTCGAAGGCAAGGGGTTTAGTCGATTACATTGATTCTTGACCATTTTACTAGACCAATTCTTTATTTTGTCAACCCCACAAGGATGAAGGCAAGATTTGAACTCAGATTTTTTATGATGCATTCATTGAGTACATTCAATATTACCATTATTATCATTGCTCCTTATTTTACTGCCTCCAATGAATCCAGAGCAACAAGTTTAATGATCTATGTGGTTATTTATATATTTTTTCTAAATGTTAAATAAACAATACAGGCCAGATGTAACTAAAGTGTATTTAGTATTATTAAATGCAAATTAACATTACTTAGACTGGATGGGTTAGTAAGGGAGAGAGCTCTAATATTTTCTCAGTTAAAATTTCGTTTAACTTTTCCTGAGATTTTTTAAGTTACTGGGCAACCAAAGTATAGTAATTAGTCTTTATTAAAAGAAAAAACAAATCTATCAAAGAATTGACTGTTATAATTAATCTCCAGATTCCTGAATCCAACACAGTCCATTATTGCTTCTCAGGTGTTCAGTCAAGTTCTAAGTACTTCTATTGATATTTAAACTATTATTTTCATGTTTTAATTTGATATCCCTTTATACTCAGAGTTCAAACCTCACCATAATCAATTGTCCCTTCCCACCAAAATGTTTGTCGTGTTAGAAATCAAGATGATATTTTAGTTCTTGTCTCCTCTAGTTAATTGATAACTAGTATGATTTCACTTGGTATCCAGTGAAGACTGGGGTGAGGGTGGAGGTATTTTCACTTGCAATCAAAATTGTCTAGTTTTGGTTTTATATTTGGGCTTTCAAACAGCAACAGGAAAATGAACGACAATAATAACAAATTGTAAACGATCAGATACAATCACTCTTCCCCAGTGTTTTCACACTAAGTCTCAAATGCTGCAGTAAATGGAGTAATTGAACTTAATTCAACAACAAACACAAGAAAGAGAATAACGACATGTTTAATTGCAAGCCAAAATATCCTTTCTGTATGTATGTATGTGTGTGTGTGAGAGAGAGAGAGAGAGAAATCTTCTGGGGAAAAATTTAACAACTGCATTTTAATTGCAAGCCAAAATATCAAAAGAAAAAGAATATCTTTGAAGAAAACAAAAATATCTTTGCTGGCCACTAACCAATGAAATTAGCTGCTGGCTAATGGAAATGGAGAGACTTTGCTCAAAAACCACTGAAACCAATATCTTTTTTTATATATTTCTAAAAGGTGGGCAGTAGTAATGATAGCCAAATCAGTAAAAAACCCGTTTTTAGTCAAGGTTTTGTCCTGAGTTCAAAATTCACTAGGGTCTATTTTGCCTTTTTTTTTTTATCCTTCTAGGTTTGGTAAAATAAAATCCATTTAAGTACTAAAATCTGTTTATTATTTCCCTTGTTAAAAATTAATACTAACCTGCTTTTAATGCTAGAAATCAATATTATTTCTTATTTTCTTTTAATATAATGGATACTACTGGAAACTAGAGTTATCATCACCATTTTAATATTCATTTTTCCATGTTTGCATGGATCAGATAGAATTTTCAACAGCCATATAAGGTAATATTTCCCATGGCCAGACATTTTCAACAGAAGACTGAAAACAAAGAATATCCTTTGTAAGATGCTGATGCTTGTTTACATCACATGATGTCAAAACAAAAGTACACTCAAATACACACAGACACACAGTCAGGCTTCTTTCAGTTTCTGTTAACCAAGTCCATTCACAAGGCTTTGGTTGGCTCAGAGCTATAGTAGAACTCACTTGCCCAAGATGCCACACAGTGGGACTGAACCTGAAAGTACACAGTTGGCAAAGAAACTTCTTAATCATGCAGCCACACCTGTACCTTATGTTTTAGTGCCGATGATACGTAAAAGGCACCCACTACATTCTTGGTGGTGGTGTCAGGAAGGACATTCAGCTGTAAAAACCAAGCCAAAATCAGACTGGAGCCTGGTGCAGCTCTCTGTCTTAGCAGTTCCAGTCAAACCGTCCAACCCATGCCAGCATGGAAAACAGATACTAAATGATGATGGTGATGATGATATTTTGTTATGTTGCTATTAATAACAAAGGTAAAACAAGCCTCAAATTATTGAGTGCTGCAGCTATTTGAAAATATCTGTACTTCAAATCTGTACTTCACATATTTACTCTGCTTGTATGAAAAGGTGTGTGGCCAAATGGTTATGGTGTTCAGCTCACAATCATAAAATCATGGGTTCATTTCCTGGACTTTCAGTTTAAGGTGCAAGAGGAGAATATTGGTGAGATGATAAATATAGCAGTATATGTGAATGGGATAACTTTTTAGTTTCTCATACTTATTTATCTAATCAATTTAAACATCTGTGTAAAGCTGGTAATTCACAACAGGTTAAGGAAGATATACAATAACCCTGATGAAAAAGAAACTAATATTAATGCAGCAAAAACTACTGTTTCAACTGCAAATGCACAGTGTTCACTGCTGCAAACCATAATGGTAGCCAAAAAACAATAATTGTACAGCATTAGCTCTATGAAGACACTATTATTACTTGCCTCACTTCATTAGTGTCACACCACATGGTTATGCAAAATGTGGGAGATTTTTCTGCTGCACTCTGCACTAACACTAGAAAGAAGAAAACAGAGTTAAAGAACAGTTAAATGTTTTTGGTGTTGATCTTTTCTTTTTTTTTTTTGTGGTTTCCATGAACTGTAAGATTTTCTTTATGCTAGGTGGATCCTTGAAAATAAATTGCACCTTCAACTGTTGTAGCCTTTTATATATTTCATTGAAATATATAAATACTATAAGATTTCTGGATAATCTCCACACAAGTATAAACACGATTCCATACAACCCGTTCAGGATAGAATATAGTTCAAAGGAATATGACTACAAAGCAGAGGTGTGGCAACTGTCAACAAAATTACTAATCACAGCTAGGCAGGGATCTAGATTTGACATACTAACTATAGCAACCACCAAATGAATCTTCTGCTTACAGAGCCAGAGATGAAAGAGTGGGAGTAGGAACTCTCCATATGATCCTTTAGCCTGCTAGAAGTAACAAACAAAAAGAAAACAGGACCATATTTTCTGAAAATAGATGGGATGGTCATGGTTTGAAAGCTTTTACCAAAAGTCTACTTAATGACCACCTGAGTACTAAACAGCAATATTCATTCAGTGATCAATTAAATATCAGTCTTTATCGTCTTCAACTGGAAGGACAGAGTGAACCTAATGGAATCAAAGGCACAGTGGACCTCAGTGGGATTTGAACTCAGAACAACATGAAAGGATGTAACTAAATACAACAAGGCATTTTGAGTAAATTTTTACAATTACACCCATATCACTTTGAAGGTGAAATTTTACCCAAAGAATGAGTGATTTCCAACAGCTTTGATGTTCAGATCCCTCCAAACCACAACTAAAAGCATAAGATAAAACAATGAATTTCTCCTTTTTTTGTGTTTTGAATGACTCCATCCATGAAAACCATGGGAAATCGCTTTTCCTTTAGGTAAAACTTCAGCTTCAAAATGAAGCAGCAGGTGTAATAGTAAAAGTTCACATTTTCTAAGCAATATTAAACAAATAGTTTGTAATGACTTCAGGTAAATGCCAATTCTAGCAGAAAAGTATACACTCTAAGATTGCAAGAAATTCTTCAATAGAATAAATTAAATTAATCTGTTTTAAATAATAATTAATTAATCTGCTTAAATATTGACAAAATTAGAATTAAAAAAATAATTTATAAGCCCAAAAATTCATTCTACAATTGCCTACGAGCATATAGCATAGTGGATAAGAGCACAGGCTACTGACTCTCGAATTCTGAGTTCACTCCCAGGCAGGGACTTGAGAAATAATATCAACAAAAAATAACATCAGAAAAATACCCAATACCTAAGAAATGAGAACAGAGTACCCCATTAGTCAAATAAAGGTTGGGTTTGAAACTCCACCAGAACACCTGATGAAGGCTGGAGAGTACATCAGCTGAAACATTGTGATAACAACAAACAAGATGAGGACACCTATTCATCCATTGTAATTTTAAGATTTCTGAGTAATTCGGTTTATTACTTGATCTCCTGTGATTGAAGTAAAACTAAGCATTTACTAAAGTCATTAATTGTAAAGTTAATTGACCATATCCATTCACATTATTATTTTGGATTAGAAACTTAGTCAAAATATTGTAAAAAGGAAATGTATAATTTACCCATGTCTGTTTATGAGTTGATGCATTTGTGTATGCATTTATTTATGAGTGGATATATTACTCTGTGTGTGTGTGTGTGTGTTCATGAGTAGATGCATTTGTGTGTTTGTGAATGAATGAATGTATCCATGTGCACATTTGTAGATAAATGCACACCTGTGTGTTTGTGGAGGAATGCATTCGTATGTCTATGTGAGCATTTGGATGGTTGTAGTTTCATGTGTATGTATGTGAATGACTACATACATGCATGTGAGTGTATGTCAGTATCAGAGATTTTCTTTTTTCATGCAAATGAAAAAAATATATATAAATCTTTTATTCAAATCTTTCATTTAAAATATTTCTAACATAATTTTTGAGGATTTTTGCTTATTTAGCCAGATTTTATATTTTATTTGGAAGTTGTTGTTTTTCACTAATACTTCAAGAAGAAATATTGATCTTTTATTCAAATTGTCATGCTTATTTAGACTTTACTGAATTATGTTCTCTCTAATATAATATCGTGCTTCAGTTTACATGCATATCCTTCTTTAACTATGGAACAAAACTGAAGACATAATGCATTATAGATACGTTATATTATTTTTAAACATTAAGTTAAACATTTTGCAAGCATGAATCCAAGATGGAAAAGCCACAAAACTCTTTAACTGTTCACTTTATCATCTGCTACTAATATTTTTTTTTTCCATAAAACAATTGGCTGATAACTAAGTATCTGAATTTAATTATGATATATATTCCCAAATAGAGAATTGATGCATAAATATGAAAAAATAGATCTACAGATAAAGAGACCATTAAACTTCAACATGTTTATTACATTGCAGTAAATCCATGAGACCAATATATATATATATATATATATATATATATATATATATAATCAGCTAAAATTATCTTTAGTAGCAACACATTTAGAATAAAAGCAGAAAAAGCATAAATCTCACATATAAATTTCACATAATGTCTTCAACAGCTGTTTCATTAAGAAAAACATCATTAAATGTATAATTTAATTTAAATTTTTTAATTATGTATCTGTAATTATGCATATAATGATGTTTATCTTAATGAAACAGCTGTTGAACACAAAGTATGAACTGTATGTAAAATTTATACTTTCCTGCTTCTATTTTAAGTATTATATATATATATATATATATATATATATATATAAGTGTGTGTTTAGCAGAAGCAACAGAGTGACTCAAGGGTTGAGAGTTTCGTGCATTGGCACTTAACAAACTAGTTACAGATTGAAGAACCATGAGCTTATATAATTGATGAGAATTACATTTTCCTCTGGATTGTTTTAAAACCATAACACTGTCACAACGAAAAGTCATATTTTTCAAATAGTTTGCCTATTATGTCATTCAATAAGTAAATACATAAATAAATAAAGAAAAGAAAGAAACCTTGTTTGAGTGTGAAGAGACGCACAAGGTTTCTGTATTTATTTATGTAATAATGACTTATTGAACAACTAGAAGTAGTTGATATCTTCCGTTACCTAGGTGACCAAGTCAGTAGCGGGGGAGGGTGCACTAAAAGTGTAGCTGCTAGAATAAGAATAACCTGGGCAAAGTTCAGAGGGCTCTTACCTCTGCTGGTGACAAAGGGCCTCTCACTCAAAGTAAAAGGCAGACTGTATGACACATGTGTACGAACAGCCATACTATATGGCAGTGAAACATGGGCCGTGACTGCTGAGGACATGCGTAAGCTCGTAAGGAATGAAGCCAGTATGCTCCGATGGATGTGTAATGTCAGTGTGCATACTCGACAGAGTGTAAGTACCTTGAGAGAAAAGTTGGACCTAAGCAGCATCACAACACAATCGTCTTTGTGCAAGAGAAATGCTTGCGCTGGTATGGTCATGTAGTGAGAATGGATGAGGATAGCTGTGTGAAAAAGTGCCACACCCTAGCAGTTGAGGGGAACTGTGGAAGAGGTAGAGCCAGGAAAAAACCTGGGGTGAGGTGGTGAAGCATGACCTTTGAACATTAGGCCTCACCGAGTCAATGACTAGTGACCGAGACCTTTGGAAATATGCTGTGCGTGAGAAAACCCAGCAAACCAAGTGAGACCATAACCCATGGCCTTTGCCAGGGGTGTAGCCACTTATGCGTACCTTTACTTCATTGGACACTAAACTCTGCTTGCGAAGACCTGTTGGGGCAAGTGAAATCGAAATCATAACTGAACGAAATTGGATGACTGGCACCCATGCCAGTGGAGTGCTAACAGCACCGTCCGAGCGTGATCATTGCCAGAGCAGCTGTCTGGCTTCCATGCTGGTGGCACGTAAATAGCACCATTTGAGAGTGTTCGCTACCAGCATCGCTTTACTGGAACTTGTACCGGTGGCATGTGAAAAAACATTCGAGCAAGGTTGTTGTCAGTGCCGCTGGACTGGCTCCTGTGCAGGTGGCACGTAAAAAACACCATTTGAGCATGGCCGTTGCCAGTAGCGCCTGATTGGCCCTCATGCCGGTGGCACGTAAAAGCACCCGCTACACTCTCAGAGTGGTTGGCGTTAGGAAGGACATCCAGCTGTAGAAACTCTGAGATTAGATTGGAGCCTGGTGCAGCCATCTGGTTCGCCACTCCTCAATCAAATCGTGCAACCCATGCAAGCATAGAAAGCGGACATTAAACAATGATGATGATAATGATGAACAACACAGTGGACAAACTATTTGAAAAATATGAATTATCCATGTGACATTATTAAGGTTTTAAAATTTAATCCAGAACCATCGAGAGGAAAATGTAATTATCACCAGCGATATAAGCCCACAGCCTTTCAAAATGTAACTAGCATGATAAGTGCCAATGCACGAAACACTTGGTCCTTGAGTCACTCTGTTGCTTCTGCTAAATATTAATGAAAATATACATTTTGAGTTCTATTTTCACTGTTTGCATCACCTTACCTCTCTCTCTCTTATATATATATATATATATTACTTGTTTTTTTTTTCTTTTTTTATTGTAGAATTTACAGCTCAGTTGGACGGTTAAGGTAGTCTATTCGCTATGATTGTGGATCTAAGTCCAACCATATGCATTTCTCTCACAGAAAAATAAGGCTATAGTAAAATTTGTTAAAGCTTTACCAGTGAAATATAATAATACTTTGAAAAAGAACCTGAAGATGTGTTAGAATAATTGTAAATTTGATGATTGCATATATATATATATATATATATATATATATATGTAAATTCAATAATAGGACAAATTCTTTTACAAGAATTTATCAAGTAGCTAGCATGAAAAAATCCATCATTTATTCCCGAAATATATATTTATATAAGGGCATTACTATACAATAATGCCTCACGCCATGAGGGACTCTAAGGTCAGACTACCATAAAAAGCACATTTTTACCGAACGCGAGGAAATGCAACTCTCAAAGCCAACCTTTTATGGTAGTCTGACCTTAGAGTCCCTCATAGCGTGAGGCATTATCGTATAGTAATGCCCTTATATAAATATAAATATATATATATGTATGTATACAATTGTGTGTATATCTATATATATAAAAATGAGAATGTGTGTTTGTCTGTCTGTGTGAATCCCTAAAACTCGAGAACTACGCAACCAATTTCATTCAAATTTTACAGATGCCTTACTTAGGGTTCCAGTTGTGTTTTAGTAAAAAAAAATTTTAACTTCTTGCAGAGTTCGAGCCCACAGCAACATAATATCTCCTCCACTATTTAAGTATTACGTGTCAAAAGTGAAACAAAAACACTCATGTCAAATACTTTCACTTTAAAAATGAAACTATTCCACTCACTGAAACAATCACATTTCGATACTGTAATGACAGATACTTTCAGAGAGAGAGAGATGTATATGTATACATATAGATGTATATGTACACGTATATGTAAAGATATATATATAAATATAGATCTATATGCATACATGTATATGTATACATATGTGTAGATGTATATATATAGATGTACATGTAATATGTACACATATATACATATATATATACATGCATACAGATATCTATACATATATACACACATACACACATTAGTCATTTGTTTTCTTATCCAAAACTACGTCAAAAGTACTGAACGGATCTTTATGAAATTTGGAAATTACATTCTATGCATAACGGCCATACCTCCCATGAAAATTCATATATTTTTGATGTTGATGAAATTTTAACTCGAACATAACATTATTTGTAATTCAACGGTACAACAGTGTAAGACTACCCTTTCAGATATACTTACACTGTGATTTCTGCAATGTGGTGCATAAATTGTCAAGTAAATGAGACGCATCTTTGCCTCCACTGATTCACTTGCAAAGTGTTGAGTAAAATTATTTTGTTGCAGACCTCCTTTGAGTCTTTTTATTATCACTGCGACACACATAGTCCCCAGTTGGTAACATTGATTTCAAGGCCTTCCCAGATGAGAGACTGGCATTCCACTTAATGTCTATGTTCCATGCTGGCATGGATTGGAGAGTTATTAATGTAGAAATATGGTATTGTAGCTACTAACAGTTGAGGGTTGCGTAGTCTAGACGGCGTTTTTAGATTTTATTATTCTCTTTAACCCGGGCAAAGCCGGGTATTTCTGCTAGTATATATATATATATATATATATATTGTAATCTTCCAATACTGAAACATGTGTAGTTCCTTCATGTTTAATTAATTTAGTGTTAACTAAAGTAGGAGATAATTAAGGAAGTATAGTACACACCCTGCTGGTATAATGGTTATGTCCTTTAAGTATTATTTCGTGATGTGCAAATGGATACCATTAGTTTACTTTCAGATATACTCATTAGGTTTTTTTTTTTTTTTTTTGTATTATCTGAAATAGAATACCCGCATATCTATTAATCCCCAAAACTGAATTATATATATAGTTGGGTGTGTGTTAGTTATGTGTATTTGATTGCATTTACACTTCTCCATAAAATTGTTCAGCTAAAGGCAGTGATGTTGCTGTCATTTCCCCATCAATAAATTATTCATTGGCTTTACGCCTTGAAAGACATGTTAAGGATGAGATTGCTTACTTGAAAAAACAGATAAGGGTTAGCAACAGGAAGGGCATCTGGCTATAAAACAACACCTCAATGATATATTTGACTAACTCATGCTATCATGGAAAAACAGGTATAAAATGAATGAAAAATACATAATGTGAAGAGAGGTTTGTAATGTTTAAATTACAAATATCCAAATTAACAGTATATGTATATGATTATTCTTAACATGCTCAAAATGGTTGTTAGTTTCAATAAGATATACTTTCTGTTATGTGGAGGCGCAATGGCCCAGTGGTTAGGGCAGCGGACTCGCAGTCTTAGGATCGCGGTTTCGATTCCCAGACCGGGCGTTGTGAGTGTTTATTGAGAGAAAACACCTAAGGCTCCACGAGGCTCCGGCAGGGGATGGTGGCGAACCTTGCTGTACTCTTCCACCAAGACTTTCTCTCACTCTTTCTTCCTGTTTCTGTTGTACCTGTATTTCACAGGGCCAGCCTTGTCACACTGTGTCACGCTGAATATCCCCGAGAACTACGTTAAGGGTACACGTGTCTGTGGAGTGCTCAGCCATTTGCACGTTAATTTCACGTGCAGGCTGTTCCATTGATCGGATCAACTGGAACCCTCGACGTCGTAAGCGACGGAGTGCCAACAACAACAACTTTCTGTTATATTCTAATATCTTATATCATATAAAATGGAAGTTTAAGACTGTTTTCTTAAAGTCTGTGATTTTTAATTTTATATTATGATTTTTTAATGGTTTCTAATCAAGAAATATCCAAAGAATTCCTTTGTTTTTACATTTTGTGATTTTGCATTATTTTCATTATATTTTCTTTGAAACAGGTGAAGATGTTTACCATCCATTCTTTGTTTCTTTTTCTTCAGGAATGAGCTGCACAGGTGAGGTTGGCATCTCACCAGTCTTGCTGCAGGTTATTTCACATACCCTTACATCTTCTGAGGTGAATTCTGAAAATTGTCTAAACAATAATTCTCATGAAAAACACCGCGACACCAGTGGATTCAGATTACAGGAATGCAAATCGAAGGATATTAAGCCTAATATCTTGCAGGTCAATGCAAACCAAAATTCTGAGAAGAAAATACTCCCTATTCTACATGGGCTACACCAACCCACAGAATCTCTCATCAGTCAAGTTCAAATGGATTCTAATGGCATCACAGAAAATGTCACGGAGACCACTCCAGATCTAAAGGCAATGCTTAAACTAAAACTTGATCAGGGAGCAAATGTGAAACCCAATTCAAATTCAGTGTTATTCTCACAGAGTGACCCAAATGTTGTAAATGTATTTACAGCAATAAACAACAATGAGAATAAAAGCAAGAATCTGGTTTTTGAATTAAATCAAACCATTAAGATTGATGGAGTGAAGTGTGGTGAACATGAAGAGGTTATAGTGTGTTTCAATCGAGACAGTTCTTCAGTGCCATCTCCTGATAATGATGTTATAGTCTCAGACTCTGACAGCGGCATTGTAGATGCCTCCAAGAAAAGACATTTACCTCCAACAAGCGATCAGGAATCACAGTCTTCTCCATTGAAGTATACTCGTCTTGAAGAAGATGAAAGTGGCAGAGGAGATGAGGAAAACAGCAACAGTACCTCACAGTCTGCCTCTAACATTCATGCAGTCTATATTCATCCAGAAGAAATTGTATCTTTAAAAATTCCAGTTTCTTCAGTGACCAATAGCAATTCTCCATCTAAAGATGCCATAGACAAAGAAAATTGTCCAATCTGTAGTGACAAAGTATCTGGTGAGTTTCACTTTTCTTTTTTAACATTTTTTTTCCCTATGATCACACAACTAAGATGATATATTTTTGTATAAATTTTTTACATTTGTTTTTAAGTGTTTTGGTTCTGGGGAAAACAGTGGAGTTCAAAGTCATCACAGGCCCTCCAAAACCAGTGAGATTGATGTCATAAATGTTCCTATTGCTACGCCTCAGCTATGAAATAAAGTAGAGCATGTTTATTTTCCTTGTCAGTCAAGTAAACTAGAACTCCTTAGTCTTGTAAAGAAAATGGGTAACCTTTCTAGTGCTGGTTCCAGAATAAAATGCACTCAATACACTCTTCAAAGTGATTGGCAATGGAATGGAGACAACATATAGTAAGCTCTTTATTCTTGTAAGGGTAAAATGCAACTTTTCTAGTGCTGGTGTCACACTAAAATGCACTCAATAAAATATGTTTAGATGTATGCACATCTCTGTGTGTGCTTGAAGGTTTGATTATATATGTTTCTGTGTCATCATCATCATCATCATCATCAGACTGATTTGGCATGGCTTTCTATGGCTGAATGCCCTTCTTAATGCAACCATTCTGAGAGTGTATTGGATGCTTTTACGTGCCACAGGCACAGATGCCATTTGCTTGACACTGGAGTGCTTTTACGTGCTGCCAGCACAGGTACCAATTTGCGTCACACCGATATTTGTCATGACTGCAATTTTGCTCAGCTTGATGGGTCTTCTTCTCAAGCACGACATAATGCCAAAGGTCTCGATCATTGCCTCTGTGAGGCTCAACACTCAAAAGGAACTCAGCCACTTTGCCTCCATGAGGCCCAACACTTGAAAGGAATTAATATTTGTGTATATAATTTCTTTTCTCTATCTTGTCTATGTCATATTTAAAACAAGAAGTATTTTTGATTTTCATCTTTCAATTCTTGATAAAGTGATTTGTCCATCTCATTAAAATTTATTACATATTTTTGTATATTAATTATATAATTATATGGATGACAATGTTTGTATTTCAACCATGGAAACAATTGAAATCTTCACTTTTTATTATTGGAGAAATATCCTTGAATAAAAACCAAAGATTCCACAGATATTTCAGAATTCCATTCTAAGCACAGGCATAGTTGTGTGGAAAAACAAAGTTGGCTTGTCAGCCACATGGCTTATAGTTCAGTCCCACTATAGCTCCACCAGGCCAATGAAAGCCTTGTGTGGGTTTGGTAACCATAAACTGAAAGAAGCCCATCATGTGTGTGTGTGTTCATATTTTCCTTGCTTTCACTGGGTTGTAAACAATGGTCTCCTGACTGCAATTTTTGCCTGCAGTCTACCAAAAATCAATACTTGATAGACTGAAAGATTACCTTACTTGGAAATAAATAGGATTGATGACAGAAAGGGCATCTGACCATAAAAGAATTCTGCTCCAGTGTACTCTCATCTCCTCATGCAAGCATGGAAAAGTAGGCATTATAATGTTGATGAATATACACACATTATAATCATGATGATTATATATATCATCATTCATCAGTGTTTAATGTCCATTTTCCATGCTGGTGTGGGTTAGACAGTTTGACTGGAATGAAGAGTCAGAGCTCCAGTATCAACTTTAACATGTTTCTACAGCTGGGTGCCCCTCCTGATGCCAACCACTTTACAGGGTGTACTGAGTGCTTTTATTTTTCATGGCACCAGCACTAGTAACTCACAGGACAAGACCCTCCTCATCTGAATGTGTGTAGTATTGAGAGAGGTGAAAGTATGATATAGTGACAGAACAGATGTCTTACTGAAGAGGAGATACATGGCTTCCTCAGCTGGAACGAGAGAGACAAATGGTGAGTGTACCCTCAAGGTACAAGATAAATCTAAGTGAGAGAATTATGTATACATACATATATAATCATGATAACGGTGATTATTTTCTCAAGATTTATTTAGAATTATGAAACCTTTAATCTGTGCTAAAGAACAACTAAGATTTATTTACTAATACTTTTTGATTTGGAATTTTGCCACAATATCTGCGATAAATAGAAAATATTCAGCCTTGAAAATGAAAACTATAGATTTCATTAAACGATAGACATTAGTTTGAAATTTAGATTGTTTTGTAATTTAATCACTTGATAACAAAATATTTTTTCAGTTTTATGTAACCGTGTTTTGATTTAAATGATATTAAAACTAATGTTTACTCATTTTTATTTTATTTTTAAAATATTGGGCGACTAAAAATCATATATTTTCTAAGGAGAAGTTGTATTAGTGAGAGCACACACGTGTGTGTGTGTGCTATATCAAGTTACCAGTGTAAATTGTTGAACACAAGAGGAACAGAAACAGTCTGATTTTCAAAACTGTCTGGTCATAGCTGGAACACCTTTGATGATAGAAAGGCCTGACAATAACTATATCTAGATATTAACCTCAATCATCATCATCATCATCATCATTTAACGTCCTTTGACTGAGAATTGGTAAGCCAGGAGGCTGCACCAGGCTCCAATCTGATTTGGCAAGGTTTCTACAACTGGATGCCCTTCTTAATGCCAAACACTCCGAAAGTGAAATGAATGAAATTAAGGAATTTATTCATTTAATACCCATCTTTCCATGTTGGGAAGAATTGATTTTTGAGGTAGAATCTTATGGTTGGATGCTCTTCCTGTTGCCAACCATTGCCTGAGCAAAGGAATCTTCATATTCCACAAGTCTTCAAAAGCACTGAGCAACTGTTCATAATGCTGACACAGAATGTCAACATCAACCATTTCACTCAAACTGACAAATAGCAACATTCACGTACATTGCGCATGTGCACACACACTCACACAGATATATGGCTATGTGGTTAAGAAGTTTGCTTTGCAACCATGTAAATTCTAAAATTCTATTGTTATTTTAGAGGTTGGCTTTCTGCATTCACATATTTCCGGCCATTTTGTGTGACTATCTACAACTACTAGATAATACACACCATTTAGTGGCCCTGCAAAATCTATATGCAATCTAGACCAAGGTACGTCAGTGTTGGGCTAAGGTTGAATTTTTACAGGTGGTGCCTTTACTGCCAGGACACAACCCATGCAGGCTTTCACCAGTTTTTCCAATATCCTGATCCATGTTCAGCCAGTAAATGTAGCTTCTCATAAGTGCCTTCATCCTCCCAATTCCTGGATGTCCAACGTGAAATTCTTTCAACATTTGATTTTGTGAAGAATCAGGTACTACAACCCTCTGAGCATACCTAGCATTTCAAATCAGTGTTACGCTCAGCTACATAAGTTTTTTTCTTTAAACATATCTTTCTTGCAGTTCTATATTTAAGAGATGAGGAATTATGTACATTTGAATAGATATTTGTCCTCATCCAGCCTTCATCATGGCATATGGCATAGTGGTTAAGAGCGCAGGCTACTAACCCAAAGATTCCGAGTTCAATTCCAAGCAGTGACCTGAACAATAATAATAATAATAACATCAAAAAATACCTTAGGAATGAGAAGCCAGGTTTGAAATTTTGCCAAGACACCTGATGAAGGCTGGAGGGTATATCAGCCGAAAGAACAAGATGAGGACAAATATCCGTCAAATGTAAATAATATATCTTTCTTGGCTTTAATTTTTAATTCGTTTAATGTGACCGGTAGTTCATGCACTATGTTGCAGAGTATATTTTTTATTTCCATTTCAAATTTTAAATTCTCCGACACCTTATTTGAACTGGCGTATGGACCATTTACATTATTAGAGAATGTTTTTATGGGTAGATTCCATAAATCAAATATCTCAATCTAGTTTGTCCCAAACAGGTTTATAGTATTTTCTGATACATAAACTTTAGCTTTCAGCATCTTCCCACGAAATGTCACTTCTGTTGTCATTTCACCTAAAAATCGTACTTGCTTTCCTGAAATACCACGAGCAATTTTTGACGTTTTCTTGAAAGTAGGCCTTCCAATCTTTTGCCATGTACCAATGTTAATTATCAAGATATCACTTCCTGTATCCAATTGCAAATTCATATTTACGTTATTTTTACAGATACAAATTTTCTTTTTTGACTTTTTTTCTTTAACCAACAATGTGAATTCTTATGTCCTGTTTTGCTACAACCAAAATAATTTTTATTAAAAAGACAATCCCTTTTAAAGTGTATTTTTCCACACCCATAGCATGATTTGAGTCTTGATTGTTTTATTTTCTCCTTGTTTGTTATAGGTCGACATGCCTGTATATTTACATCGTCTCTTTCAGTTTTTTCTGTGTCTTGTCATAGATTATCCTTTGGTATTCTTCCGCCACTGTTTGTAAAGTTAATTTAGTATCTTGCTCTAATTTTGTTAATATTCCAGCTCGTATTTCCCCATCCCTTTACAAAGATTAAATATTTGAACATGTCTGGGGTTAACTCGCTTGGCTTGAATTTTTCACATTCTTTGTTTATGATTCCTGCATACATAACAAAGTCATCTGTTTCATTTTTTTTTCAAATTCTGGCATTCCCAGTGAATGTTGAATAATGAAATCCTTTTGCTGGATATCTCTAATAAGCTAATTGTTTCCTTGAAACAAATTTCTGACAGATTCCCTGGCAAGATGTAATTACAATATTTTTCATGATGTGCCAGTGCTAATTTTCATAAAAGAAGCCTTATCTTCTTTTCCTCTGTCCAACTTTTACATTCTTCCTTAAATATTTCCCCATACTTTCTAAAGTATGCTGGAAACATGATCCTTTCTTCCGGATTATAAACAAATTACCCAATCGAATTGGTTACTCCATCCGCCAAAAATGAACCTGACATGTTCTTTGACAGCAGCAATAATTCTAAAAACTGCTGAGTTTGCTGTTATTGTTGCTATACCGCAGAGGCTAACAGTTCTTCCATGCTAAGAACTTGGAATGTCTCACTTTTATGAAATGGGCGATTTTATATTATTTTTCACTGCGTGAAATTCGAAACCTTGCCTCCACTTTTGTGAAGTGCCTGAAATTATAATCCTTGTCATCACTTTTACAAAGTAAGAGGATTTTTAATATTGCGTGTAGTTCAAATCCTTATCACCACTGTTATGATGTTTTGATATAATTTTAATGTATTTACGTTAAATGATGATGATAATGATGATGTGTTGTATTTAAACCAGTCATATCCAGCCAAAATATTCCTCCTGTTTTATATTCAAACTGGCCAGATGTGTCTTCTCACACCTACCCTATGATGTCATTCTAGAAATAAACAATCACATCATTGAAATCTCAAAGCTACAAGATTATTCATGTTGTTTTGAATTAATCGTGCATTAACAAGCATTTTATCTGACAAAGTAATCTAAATGCGAAAGATTACTTAGTTAATTCCACCACCTTGGGAGTCTTTTGTTGAATTTATTGTGTTTAGATATTTGGGCCAAGACTCCAAAAAATGACCCATCTACTGCCTTTCTTTCCTCAGTTTTGGAGGTTATGGTTATTGTTGATTCTTCAATGACTAAACTATAAAAAAAAAAAAACTTTTAGAAAAAACTTTTGTTCTAAAATTTATTCTTTTTATTTTTGTTTTGTGTTTGTTTATTTAGGTTACCATTATGGTATCTTCTCTTGTGAAAGTTGTAAAGGGTTCTTCAAGCGTACTGTACAGAACAAAAAAGTATATCAGTGTCATCAGAAAAACTGTTGTGAGATAAATGTCTACAATCGAAAGAAATGTCCTGCTTGTCGGTTTAATAAATGTCTTGAAAGTGGTATGTTATTGGAAGGTAAGAAGAATTTCAGTTTTTGTGAATTGCAAATTAACAAATTGTTCCATCAAACATTCAGTTCAATTTGACCCTGTATTGGTTGAATGTCTCATGACATAATCAGAAAAAGTTGACTCACACTCGTTGATCAATCCATTAGATTACATTTGACTAATTAGGTTTTGTTACAGTAATTGTACAGATAATGAAAACTAAAATAGGTTAAGTTGTTTTGATTGCAATTGAAGTATGTGGCTCTAAACAATTATTTTCTTAGTGAAGTTCAAAAAATTATAAAGTAGTAAAATTCACCAAAAACTACTTAGAATTTTTCTAAAAGAAAATAAAAACAAAAATGGGTTAAAATTATGACATCACATTTGATAGCCACTGTCTGGGTTTAGTGCAACAATGGAGTTCAGATTGTTTTAGTAAAATTGAGTTGGTCTGAGGTCAATGTAAACGGTAGGATCTGGGGAAAGTAGTGATGGTCTGCATTAATAATCATTAAATATAAACAATATAAGTAGAATGAACTGGTTTACAATGAAGAAGATGAAAAGTCTGTTTTGGACAGTATACTTCAATTGGGGAATACAAGTAACTATGAATGCTAACTGGTGTTGATAGTTCAGAATAGCAAATAATGTACTAGTAATTAATGTCAGTGTTAGAGAGAAGTGTGAGAGCCAAGACAAGTTCAATGCAGTTACTAAGAATAACTTCAGAGAAAGTTAAGATGTAATGGATGTACTTAATGCTAGAGAAATTATAGTTGAATAACTACTGGAGATAGGGATGGAGTGATGGGGGCAGTGGATAAATTAGAAAAGATAAGAGAATAAACAGATAGTCTTTTATGGTGACACTCTGGTGAGAGGAGTGATGTGATGGGGTAGTTGGTTCCACGCATAAAAAGATATTACCTTTCCGAACTAAGTTTAGACTAGGGAGCATAACCTGACCAAGAAAGATGGCTTAGAGAGAGAGCATGAGAAATTTGGGTTTCAGAGAGTAACAAGATGTGTAGCTTGAATGTTGGTAGATGGTAGGAGGAAACCTGGTTAAACCAAAATCTTTGGAGGTTGGTAAAGAGGAAGCAGAATTGTTCTGCAGACTGATTAACAGATCTCTAATGGAAGTCCCAAGGCTCAGTGAAAGGATTCTTTGCCTTGGAAGATAAGAACTGGTATCAGTGTGGGGGGAGGTCAAAGAACTGGCAGAAAGGTGGCTTCAGACAGTGCAACACATACAACAGCCATACCAACAATCCAACATGCACACACACATGAAACTTATTTTCTTTAATAACAATCTCAGCAAAATCTAATCTCCAAATAAAATGAGCAAATTTATATCAATTAGACTGCATTGCACTCACTGAATTCAAGTTAATTTATCAGCAAGTAAAATGCTATCATTTCAAATTATGGATACAAAGTCTTCTTGCTTCTGGCTCCTTAAAATAGTTCATCTATCTATAACTAGCTTCCATATAAACCATGCTGAGATGTCACGAGTGTGACAAAATCCTTCTATGAGAATTAGGATTTCTTAATTAGTTACAATTATTATGATGATATTAGAATGGGTAATTAGACGAAGAATTCAGAGTTGCACTTGTTGTTTCATCTGATTGCATTTTGCATGCCTTTATTAACTTCTTCTCTCCTACTTTCCATTTACTTTCTAGCTATCCGTCTTGATCGTACACGTGGTGGTAGAAGTTCATATGATGGCTGTTCACCGCATGGTCGTACACGTGATATTGTTGACAAACAGAAACTTCAGAAATTGACCACAGTGAAACCCAACAGTCATCATCAACAACAGCAGCATTCCCAACGGTCAGTGACCATTCCAAATATGGCAATACAGAAAGTTGGTCAGAACAAGGCTAGTCAGCTTGTTGCTATACTAAGCCGTAACAGTAGTTCTGATGACAAAAAACCTTTTGTTCCACAGATTCTTACAGACATTATGAATTTAGAATCATTACTCTGTGATGATGAACCAAACACTCAAATTCTATTGGAAGACCCAACAAGTTACACTTCTCTGATGCAAATCACTGAAGATCGTCTTTACAAAATTGTACGCTGGGCCAGGAATCTTTCTCAGTTTGCATCAATTTCTGTGAGTATTGCTGTATTTTTTTTTTTTGTCTATAACAGTGACTGCGTAATTTTACCTTTTAGTTCGCATTTCAAAAACAATCATAACTTGATATGAATGTTTTTTGTTGTTATTGTTTAGCCCTGCGTCAGCTCTGAGTAGATCAGAGGTGTTCTAGCTGTAACCACCTTGTCTTTTTGTATATCTGGACAACATTGTTCAGTGTGTCCTTCCTTCATCCCCTCTTTTAAGACCTAGTTGGATGTGATATGGGGAAGTTAAATTACTATTTCTTTCAGATTTGGTAAACATGTAACAGCTCCTTCATTGGTTTGTTTGTCTATTGAGTCAGACAGAGAAAGAGAGGAGCTGAAAAAATTGACATTGTATTTCTGACAAAGTAAGAAGCCTGTGAAATAATGTCAGGTCTTCCTATTAACCCTTTTGATAACAACCCACCCGAGACCATTCTGGATCTATGATACAAAAGTTCCTTTTCTAAAACAATCTAAAAAAACCTTCCCATCAAAATTTCATGTTCCAAACAGTAGCTTAATATCAACAGTTATTTTACTAAATCCAACATTAGTTTTGAAATTAAGTGAAGCAAAAGTAGTGTATTTCAGTAGAAATATGATAACAAATAGGTTAAACGAAAACTGGAAGAATGTATCAGAGAGACAGAAGATTTTAAGATTTTAATCCAACAGTGTATCACAGTGGTGATTTTTGTTTCTTTGTCTAATCTATTGTTTACAGTGTATTGCTGGGTTTTTTTTTTATTTACTCATACAAAACAAACCAAGTATTTTTTTCTACCATATTTACTATTAGGTTTAATTATTTTGTAACATTATTTCTAATGAAAATATTCTACCTGTGTCTAAAGAATTTCAAAGGGTTTGGTAAAATAATTGTAACCTATATATTAGTATATTATTCAAGGGTTTGTAATACAATTTAATGGGTCCTCATATAAAATTACAATGGGATTTTTATCAACTGCAATCTGGTGTTGTTATTCATGGAATAAAAATGGTTTTGAGATAGGGAAGTTTTAATTTAGATGTGAATATGATAATACAGCTAGTTCCTGGTAGGATGGTAATATTTGGACCAGGGATAGTCAGAGGTAGGTTGGTATCAAAAAGATTAACAAAAAATTATCATAAAATCTGGTATTATTTGATACTCTCTCAAACTTCTTCCCTGTATATGATTAGAAGTTGTTGGTCTGAGTAAAAAGAATCAAATATCTTGATAGATAAAATATCCACCATTCGGTATTTCAGAATAATTTGAAACATTTTCATCAACAGAAAATAGATCAATCATTGTTGATATCAGATCTAATACATGGCATTGCTACTTTTTAAAACTGGTTTCATTTATCGATTGCAAAAACCTCATTTTAGAAAAAAGTTATTTCTTGTACATGTAATCTTGAATTTACATCACCTTCTCTTACCCTCAATAGCACTAACAACAATAATAAAGAGCAAGATGATAAGATAAAGAAAGTGGAAGAAACCAGTCCATAGCTTTTGCTGCCATCAATCCCAAGGAATCACAGATGACTAAACAACCAAAGTGTCATTAGTTCACATCCTAGTCCAGGGCATTCAGATCTTGATGGTTAGATCTACTGACAATGGCTACATTCACCTTTAAAGATACCTTCAGCTGATATAACTTGTCACTTGACAGTAGTATCACTGACAAATGTTGTATTTCATCTAAGATAGATCTTTATCAGCAACAAAAATTTTCAAGTCAAGAAAGCCTCTATTGAGGTACTCTACCTGCTACAAATAACATTCAGATCTCGCCTCATGTCTCATCCTACTTACCTTAATCCTTTTGTTACCATATTTCTTTTGTAATACACTACATTTTTTTTTTATTGATTCTAAAAACACAAAGTATTACTGTCATTATCAAAACTGGTATTTGGAATAATAATTTAAAATGAAATTTGTTTGAAGTTTGTATCCTCAAGGTAGGAGCAGTTTTGGGGCAGATTGATATGAAAGGGGTTAAAATACATGAAATAAATATGTACTGGGTAATTCAGTACTGGATACATAATATATCAGAAAAGCAGATGGGATGAACATGGCTTAAATGCAAAATCAGTTTTCCAAAGCTTCTAAGGTGAAGTCATAATTTCTTAAAGACTTTTGTCCCTCAAATATATTTGATTTTCTTTTTATTTTCCAGACTGATGATCAAATACTGCTACTTCAGAATTGTTGGTCAGATCTTCTTCTGCTAGAGTGCTGTTACCGATCTAAAGAGAAACCATCTGAAATCCGCCTTGCTCAAGGAGCCACTCTTTCAGTGAAAACAGCAAAATCTCTTGGTCTGGGCAGTGTAGTGTCAATGGTTGTTGAGTTAGCTGAGCAGTTAAACCGACTTAAAGTAGATCTTTATGAATTTGTTGGTCTGAAAGTATTGGTGCTCATCACTCCAGGTAAAGGAATTTTTTTATCAATTATCTCTTTAGAAATTTTTCCTTCCTTTCATTCATTCCATGTATTGTTAATGTTAACTCCTTGATTAAGAGTGAATTTACCTTGACAGTATTTGGTTGAATGATTTGATCTTCTAGTTAGGTGAAATATTGAAACGTTTAGTTGTTTAATCTTTGATTGCCCTATTCTTTTGTTTTTATGAGGTTGAAGGATATTTGAAATGAGACGTCAATCTGCAGAAAAGTGCCAGAATCTCTACGTTTCTACAAGAACCATCAGAAAGATGTTTGAGATCTGAGGAGACTTGTTACCAAACCTCTGATAATATCTCATCATCATCATTGTTTAATGTCTGCTTTCCATGCTGGCATGGGTTGGACAGTTTGACTGAGGTCTGGAGAGCCAGCAGCTGCACCAGGCTCCAATCTGATCTGGCAGTGTTTCTACAGCTGGATGCCCTTCCTAATGCCAACCACTCCGAGAGTGTAGTGGGTGCTTTTTACATGCCACTGGCACAGGATCCACTCAGGTGGGCCTGGCATCGATCACGTTAGGATAGTGCTTTTTATGTACCACCGGCATGGGAGCCAGTCAGAGGGTACTGGCATTAGTCACATTCAGATAGTGCTTTTTACATTCCACTGGCACAGCGAGCCAGTCAGGGGACACTGGCATTGACCACGTTCGAATGGGGGCCAGTTGGGGCACTGGCCACAACTTCGATTTTGGTTTTACTTGACTCAACAGGTCTTCTCAAGCATATCATATTGCCCGATGCATCAAGGGTACTCTTAAATGGGCCAGACATACAACACTGGCATCGGCCATGACTGTGATCTCACTTTAGTTGCCAAGTCTTCTCAATCACAGCATATCTTCAAAGGTCTGTCTACTGTCATTGCCTCTGTGAGGCCCAATGTTCGAAAGTCATGCTTCACCACCTCATCCCATGTCTTCCTGGATCTATCTCTTCCACAAGTTCCTTCCACAGTGAGGGAGTGGCACTTTCTCACACAGTTATCCTCATCCATACGTAACACATGACTATGCCAGCACAGTCGTCTCTCTTGCACACAATATTTGATACTTCATGTCCAACTTTTCTCTCAGGGCACTTACACTCTGTCATGTATGCACACTGACATTACACATCCAGCAGTTCATACTAGCTTCATTTCTTTCAAGCCTACGCATGTCCTCAGCAATCATGGCCCATGTTTCACTGCTGTGTAGCAGAGGTAGGAGCTCCTTGAACTTTGCCCAGGCAATTCTTATTTAGTTAAATTAACATGTAATACCCATTGTATAATGATAATAAATAATAATTATTATTTTGGCATAAGGCCAACAATGAGGTGGGGGGTGTCTGTTACATCAACCCCAGTATTTGAAGAGTACTTTGATCCTTTCAGGATTAAAAGAATAAAGACAAAGTTGGGATTTGAACTCACAATAATAATAATGTTGATTATTTAGGCACAAAGCCAGCAATTCTGAGATGAGTGGGTAAGTCATAATCATCGTCTCCGGTATTTGACTGATGCTTTATTTTATCAATCCTGGAGGTAAAGTGGACCTCATCAGAATTTGAAATCAGAATGTAAAGAGCCAGAAGAAACACCACAGAGCATTTTATCCAACATGTTTACAATTTCACCCACTCACTGCCTTCTTGATTTGTAATAAATTAGCTGGCCCTGTGCCGTCAAAAATTATGGCTAATTGTAGTATTTTATATATAGATAAAGACAAAAGATAGAATATGGATGGTAAATCAAATTAATATACTTGTCAATGTTATCTAGAGGTTGTCTTTTGAGATGTGACATCAATCATCGTTTGTTACTGAAAAAACGCTGGTTCACATACAAACAGTCACATACTTCCCTTGTACACACACATATATACTCACACAGAGTTGAAACGCTGTTTGATTTTTCTTTTCAGCATTGAATGTTCACCATCTCACTTCCATTGCACACACACCTCCCTTTTACATATACTCACACAGAGTTGAAACACTCACTATCAGTTTGCCATCACCCCTTCCTTTCATTCATATGTTGTGACAGAGAAAAACACAAGTGTATTATTATAGTAGATCCTTTCTACTGTAGGCACAAGGACTAAAATTTGGGGGGATGGGGATAGTTGATTAAATTGACCTCAGTGCTCAACTGGTACATATCAAACCCTGAAAGGATAAAAGCAAAGTTGACCTCGGCAGAATTTGAACTCAGTATATTAAGACATGCAAAATGCCACTAAGCATTTTGCTTGGTGTGCTAATCATTCTGCCAGCTCACTGCCTTAATTATTTCTACTATAAGCACAAGGCCTGAAATTTTAGAGGGAGGGAGCTAATCAATTACATCAACCCCATTGCTCAAAGGATGAAAAGTAAAAGTTGACCTCAGCAGAATTTGAACTTGGAACACATAGCTGGAAGAAATACTGCTAAGCTTTTTGTTTGGTGAACTAACAATTCTAACAGCTCAACACTCTTAATAATAATAGTTTTTAGCTTGGGTATGATACCAGCAATTTTGAAGGGAGTGAGGTTAGTTGATACCATCAATCTTGGTACTTGACCGGTACTTTGTTTTTCATCCCTCTAGGGAAGAAAGGCAAAGTTGACCTTGATGGAATTTGAACTCAGAACATAAAGTCACAAGTTGTATTAATAATAATTTTTGTGAGTTATGTAATTTTTTAGATTGGCAAACAGCCTAACCATCTTATAAGGTGGCATAAATAGACTATTGAATACATGGTTGTGATCTATTTTAAGAAAAACAAACCTAGAGGTACAAATCTTAACAGAGTAAGACATTTAGTATGAGATCTACCATTTCTGCCACCCCTCCATCCTAATTATTGCTATTAATAATTACAACAACCATCATTGATAATTACAGAAACATCATATAAACAACACACTACCTTTGGTTAAATGTTGAGGCATCTTTCATGATATCCTATTAGACTATACTTCATGTTGAATAACTATACTCTATTCCATTCTATATTTTCTTTATGAAACTGTATCAGTGACAGAAAATACTTCAACTCTAAACTATTTTCGACGAACATTTAGAGACAGGGCATTCAATAAGTGGGGAAAGACAGACTCACTTTTGATTACATCCAAGAAGTCATTCAGCTGAAAGACATAAAAATAATTTTCTTAAATAGACACAAGGCCTGAATTTTGGAGAAGGTAGCTACTTGATTAAATTGACCATAACCCCCGACCAGTGTGTGACTGATACTTTATTGACTCCGAAAGGATGCAAAGCAAAGTTGACCTAGGTGGGATTTGAACTCAGAATAAACAGTCTATTATTATTATTATTATTATTATTATTATTATTATTATTATTATGCTGTGTTTGATATTCCTTGTCCAACTAAGTTTTTTTTCTTCTTTTTTCTCCTCAGATGTAAAGGGTTTGAAACATCCAGAAACAATCAGAGAACATCAAGAAAAGCTATGTGAAGCATTGGATATGTACACGGGTAGCCATTACCCTCAACATCCAAACAAATTTGGAGAAATGATCCTTACTTTGCCCATCTTGTCTCGTATCAGCATTAAAGGAAAAGAACTCATAACAGACACTCAGCTTAATGACATTTCATCATATGGGCTTCTCTATGAACTGCTGAAGGGGGAGAATGCTACTAAAGAATCTCATAGCACTCCAGAAAATACTTGAAACATTGCAGATTGAAATTCAATTTGTTTTTATTCCTGTTACAGTTTGGTTCTCTAATGGGTTTTTTTTTTTTTTTATCTCTTCAAACTGTCGCTGTCGATAATTATATCATGTCACTTCAAAATATTCCTATGGGCAAAAATCTCACCACCTCATTTTTGTAATATTTTTTGACTGTAAAATGCGTGTGTGTGTGTGTGTGTGTGTGTGTGTGTGTGTGTGTGTGTGTGTGTGTGTGTGTTGCAACTTTGTTTATCACTGCTTAATTATTTTACAAATTTCTCTACTGAAAATTATTTATGTTCATAATTTCCATAATGTAATGACTTATGTTTTTTTTTTCTGTCATTAATTATTATTATTATTTAATGAAGATTATTTTCCAAATGTAGCAGTGTTGTGATTCACCAAACATTCGTAACGAGTAAATTTCTTATTTAGAGGGCTAGTCTAAATACTTTAAAAACAAAAAAATTAGATGCTTTTTTTTTTTAGCCACCAAATTGAGTTTTTAATAGACAAATTTTAGTGGATTTCTATTTTTTTGTTTAGAGGAATTATTGATTAGTATTTTGTTTGTTTTTATAAAATGAATTCTGTATTTGTTTTAGTCTAGTATTGTAATCATTAAAAAAAAACAAAACAAAAAAAACTCAACTCTCATTTCTCTGCCACCACATTTCATATAACCTTATGTCTGAGAGGCTTCTTTCCCTAATGTCAAATTAAACTGTGGTTTAAAATCAGTTTCTTTTAAATAAATCAGGTAATTAATATTCAGAAATAACTATTGAATTTTAAATGATCTGACATTAGTACACAAGTGTCTTGAAGGTTAAGTTTCCAGGCAAGAGAAATTATTGTAAAATATATCATGTAAATACATTTGAGAAGCTTACGGTAATGTTCTTGTGATAAATTCGTTTAAATGAAAATTTATAATTTCATATGCGCATACATGAGGGGGTTTTTTGTTTCGTTTTGTATTTTTTTTTTCTCTCGACTAAAATATCTTCCCAATTTGGTTGAAGGTCAGAGCTGGAATCTGTACAGTTTTATCAACATTTTAAGCTTGATTGGTGCAAAAGAGTGAAAAAGTGAATTAAAATGTCAACATTTGTCATTGGCAATCATTCAGATACAAAAATATATCATCAGTTTTCATTTTAAACTATATTTTTATGATTCAGACATTTTTTTAAAAGTCAGTGTTTAGAAATTTTGGGAATCCAAATGGGAAAAATGGTCAAACTCGCTCACAAATTAAGAAAAGTAAAAATGTGTTTCTGCAAAAACCAAAAATATAAAAAAAGAAAAAAGATGGCAGTGATCAGTTTCATTTTCTGTTGCCATGGTTGCATGTATTTTTATGAAACTCACCTGCATTTTTAATTATCTATACACACAAACATGCATGTATGTGTGAGAGAGAGAGTGTGTGTGTGAGTGACAGGATGAGAGAAAATTTGTACAGTGTCCCTAACATACATTTTTATTATTTCAACTTATAAATGATCTAAAACCCTAATCTTTCCACAGTAAATAACAGAATGTTACTTGAAACAATTTATAAAATCTCAGTCGGGATTTTTTTCTCATTTTTTTTTTTACATTGTCAAACTCAGCTCTAACTTTGTAAAAGTTCTGAGGCTTTATAAAAAGTAAAAACAATACAAAAAAAAATCAAATGAAAAAATTTGATTATATTTTTATGGTTAGAAAATAAATTCAATATTATTTCTATACATGTCCTTGGTTCCCCCATATAATTACTGAACATCACAGTACTGTTTGTAAATCTTACAGCATTATACTGGTTATTTTATATGGTCAATTGTAAATTAACAGTTTGTGTTAGACAAAACCCAGGCAGTTTTCCTTCAACAGATTTATGGCACAAATATATCTGATCAAGAAAAAACATTTAATTGGTGTATCTAGCTTTGGCTGTTCTATTTCTATCATGGCTATTCTGATTTAAGACTTTAAAACATTTTGAAGAATGTGTGGAGTTTGTTGGTTGCTACATCAAGCAGCTGAAATAAGTGTAAAAGCCATCTTGCTAGTTTATCTATCTCTTCAATTAGCTGGCTAATAGGCTTCAGAAACTAAACGTAAGTAGTTTCAATCCTATTTGATGACAGCTAAAATGTTATTTACTCATCCTACTGATGTCAGGATGGAAAGTGGATATTAGATAATGATAATGATGATCTATTGGCCATAGAAAACTCTAAAACACTTTCTCTTCCAAGTCAGTGAAGTTCAGTTCATAGTATACAAATTAACATTCACTGTGAGGCCTTGCAGCAGTCGTAGGTTAGGAGTTACATTGCTTTGCTTTGAACTATTGTTCAAGGTCATTTACAGTAACTGCAGATATTATTATTATAGCGGCAAGCTGCCAGAATCGTCAGCACACCAGGCAAAATGCTCAGCGGCATTTCGTCTGTCCTTACATTCTGAGTTCAAATTCCACCAAGCTCGACTTTGCCTTTTATCCTTTCAGGGTCAATTAATTAAGTACCAGTATAACACTGGGGGAGGTCGATGTAATCAGCTAGTCCCCTCCTCCACAAAATTTCAGGCCTTGTGTCTTTAGTAGAAAGGATTATTATTTATTATTATTATTATACAAACTTGTCCTGTTAACATCATTATATTTTATTGAATTCAAATTGAATATTTGATGACCATTTGAATTTGGAATGATTTGATTAAACAGCCATAAAATTATGTTAAGTTCCCAGAAAACTGTATTTACAATACAGATTCACTCTATTAATATGGTTTTCTTTTAACTTCTTTGTACCTATAATTTCCAGCCACAGTCAGTAGCATGGAAGGTAATGGCTACGCTGGGCTGGCTGGTCCATGGCACATTTACATGAACATAAAGACTATGGTTGTGACCCAACAACACACTAATGGTTAGAGGACATTTTAGTTGAATTTTTGGATAATGAACAGCTGTTAGAACTAATAGTTAGTTAACTAGAATTGCTGAGTGGAAACTATAGCCTATAAAATTACTTCTTTTTTTTTTCAATGTAGAAGAGATATGGGTATATTATTAATAATTTCCTTAAATATTAGAATTATTGTTCAGCTAGAGCAAGAGTTGGCAAACCAGGGTAAATTACCCCAAGTGGGGGTAAAAATGAAATTCTTGGAGGTAATGAGGACTCATTAGACATAAGTAAAATTATATAAAAAATGTGTTCCTTGTTACGAGAGAAATTTTTCTTCTGGCAACACTGCTTCTGTCCAATGTAATGGACATGTAAATCGATTCAATAAACCTTTTGAATTCAAAGAATCTAGGATTTTCTTCCATTCAAATCAAGGAGGTAAAATCGGCGTAAATATATTTTGGGTTAATTGGTTAAAAAAAGTTCCCCGACCCCTGAGCTAGAGAATGAAATGAGGAAATATAACAGATAAATCAAATATGATGTTTAATAGAGAATGTTGAGAGAACACAATAATAAAAAAGGTAACTAAGAAACTGTTTCATAGGGAAATGTATTTCAACATACCTAGAGTTTTAGGTATCAGACTTGAAAATTCTGGTAAAGCAGTGGACCCAAGGATGGAGTTACACATGTCAAAATGTGTGTCAAATAAGAAATACCGCCAATAACCAGTCAAGAGAGCCTCTCTAGGGTTACCCAACTTGCAAGAAATAGAAGTGAAATCTCACATTGTGCTTGAAAAAAATGATGGGATGGTCATGTTTGGAGCATCTTGATCGTAAATCTGAATCTTTTCTTGTCCAACCATGACTGGGAATGAACAATTTTCATATAAGTCATACTTTGCTTAGTGTTTAGAATGTCATCCATAACTCAACTATTTCTCTTTTGTTTTATAAAATAAAAACATGGCTGTCCATACGTTAATGAAGATTTATAGGTTTGAATAACCAGTTTTATGACATTTTGTAATAAAGTTTAAATAACTAGATATTGCCTTAAATGGCTTTGATCGATGGAAACAAATTATGGAAGCAATTTTTAACTGTGGTCATAAACACGTCATTTTTGTATTTCATTTTGGTTCTTTTTCTTTTTTTTAAATTAACAATATCATTCCTATTTAAAGATTTTCTGAAATACTTTCTAATCTTATAAAATAAGTAGAGTTATAAATATTTCACTATGTTTGTATAGTGTTTTCTATTTACTAATACATATAATAGTGGTTCGTTGTGACTAGGTACAAAACGATGTTAATAAACAAAATTAAAGGTGACTGACCTAAGATGATGACCAATTGTAATCAAATTTTACAATGGATTAAATTAGTTGGAAATTCTTAACTTGATTAAGGTTTAAACATAGTTCAGTATATTATACAAGATAAATGGAGCTTAGTGTGTTGTCAGAAGAAAGAAGTGTTCCAAAGTTGAACTTCCTAAACCAAATTCTATATTTTTTCTAACCACGTTTTGTGTGTGCATGTATTGTGTCAAGAAGAAGTAGAAGGTGTTTGTAATTTTCTTATTTGTCAGAAAATAATCAAGAATTCCTTTTATAAATCATTTGTATTTCTGTACGTATGGTTGAGTTATGTAAACCGCTGTCTACTCTATGGAATTAAAGATTTGTTTGTTTTTTTTTACCTTTCTTTTATGATTTTTTTAAAAAACTAAATGTTTGATATTAAAATTTTTAGTAAAATCTGTAATAGCAAATTAAAACAAGTTATAGATGTTGACAGTCCTTTACTCTTAGCTGGGCTATTCATAACGCACAGTCATAAATAGCACAGCTAAGGGTGAAATGCAGAGCAGACTGTTAAATCTCTACCTAACATATTGAGTTCTATACCAAATAATGTTTGCACTATGTAAAATATATTATTGATATATTTTACTATTATTACATTATTATATATAACATTTAATGATGATGGTTTGAATCTGTATAATTTTTCTAGTTGTAAAAACCTAAATTAACTTCTATATCACTAGATTTATAATCCACTAACAGGTTCTTTTGTGCCTGTAATTTTGGTATTTTCATATCTCAAATGAAAAATATGAATACATTAAAACATTTTACTCAGCAGTTTTAGTGTAGACTGTCAAAATCTACTTATTTTTCCTTTTTTTTTTTTATTTATTACTTTCCTGATCTTTTAATGAGTTGATTGTATTGCAAAAGACAGCTACCAAAGCTAAACAGAATAGTCTTGGGTTGTGTGGAAATCTCCTGATATCTGGGCTACTGCTGTTTTTCTAACAGAATTAAGTTGATTCTGTTGTATTTGGTCTTCCTCAAATCAAGCTGTCTTGATGTTAGTGCCTCCAAACTCTGCAATTGGTCATCAACTGTGCCAAGTTTAAAAAGTTAAAGATAAAAAAAGCTGACCATCGAATCTTCACTGACTTCTTTATTTTTATGTACCTGAGAGTGTCTAAGCACATTTCTTATGATTATGTTATATTTAACAACAGCTTTGTATGGTGTCATTGTGTAGAATGGTAGTTCTAGAGACATTCATTTCATTGTCTGCAATCATTATTCTAATTGGCTTAGTTGACATAATCATAATAAAACCATGATGACCCAAATGTCATTGCATTCCTACAACTGAGACTAAGCAACAGCTTGTAACAAACAATGACTACCTGAGTAAGCACAGTGCTGTAATCCTTGTAACTTTTGAATTCAGATGAACAAGATTCTGCTGCTAACTGCAGGCAGGAAGAAGCCTAAAACCCAGTTCTCTCACACCTGTTATTTTCTACACTGACATCAAAAAACATATAGTCATGAAGTATAATAGCAATTAGCCACAGAACATCTATAAAACTGCTCCAGTATGACACTCAAACAATATGTGTTCCTAATATAATACACTAACTTTATAAACACTCTTGACTCTTTTCTTACATCCAAATACAGCCTTTATGGTCTCTGTCCTATTGGTTACTCAAATAACCATTATTTAATCTAGACAACACACATTTGCATTGTACAACATACCTTGTCTCTTCGCTAGCTGTTGAAATTCCTCCAGTCTTGAACCAGTAAATCTTAGCCAAAACTATGCTTCACTTCTGACCCTAAGCAGGAGACTAGATAAGAGGGTTTCTACTAAATATGCAGCCACACCCTATTCGTTAACACTTTAACCATATAACTCAGTCTGTAGCACTTGTTGCTGATAAAGTTATCTTATTTTTTACCCTCTGATTTTTAGTTATAACATCCCACTGCAAACACACACTCACCCCAAAACTCTTCCCAATTACTACATTTTTCTCATGTTTCAACATACAATGTCCACACACACCGAACGTGGAAATGTCATCAAAGGAGCCCTTTATGAGATCACTTGACCTGCATATAAATGGCAGCCTACTATCCCTCAAATCACAGCCTATCATCTCAAAATAGGACACATTGGATTATGTAGTCCAAGGTACACTATGCCTGAAAAAAAAAAAAAAAGGCTGAGATGGTCTTAACTAGATACTGATATACCTTTGATCATAGGTCTTCTCAATCAGGGACAACTTAGTACTAAACAACATCTCTGATTATTCTAACCCAATAAGTTGACTAGCCCTGGTGGTGTTACTTTAATTTCTCACAGTCAGTGACTTTCACAATTAACTTTTCTATTCACCAAACTCTTAAGTATCTCTCCAGACATTTACATTTGACGGATATTTGTCCTCATCTTGTTTGTTATTAATACAACGTTTCAGCTTATATACCCTCCAGCTTTCATTACAGGCATATGACATAGTGGTTCAGAGCTACTAACCCCAAAATTCCGAGTTCGATTCCAGGTAGTGACTGGAATAATAATAACATTGAAAAATACCTTAGGAATGAGAACCCAGGTTCAAAATTTCCCCAAGACACCTGATGAAGGCTGGAGGGTATATCAGCTGAAACATTATGTTAACAACAAACAAGATGAGGACAAATATCTGTCAAAAGTAAATAATGTACATAATTCCTCATCTCTTAAATATAGAACTGTATCTCTCTCTATCTCTCTCTCCAGGGTCTATCCCCAAACATGGTGTATGTCTCATTCCTAAGGAAAACAACCTCTGTTACTGTACTATCCTGTC